>NC_064629.1:547244905-547544905 GCF_023864275.1 Schistocerca cancellata | reverse complement strand
ATACGCATACCTCTACCAGTTTCTTTGGCGCTTCAGTGTACTTTGTAGATGTTGCCAGCGTATTTCCTGTAACATTATTAATCACAATAAGGCTGAGACATTGAAGCCGGCCGCTGTGGCCGAGCGGTTCTTGGCGCTTCAGTCCGGAACCGCGCTGCTGCTACGGTCGCAGGTTCGAATCCTGCCTTGGGAATGGATGTGTGTGATGTCCTTAGGTTAGTTAGGTTTAAGCAGTTCTAAGACTAGGGGACTAGTACGAAAAGAAGAAGAAGAAGAAATGTTTCAAATAAGTGTCGTGTTTCACGAAGTACCCTCTGTGAAACTAACAAAAAGAAAATATGTATTTGCAACGCATATAAATGAAACATGCAGTGTATGGTCCGAATCTTTCTATGAAATCACTCTTCGCTCTGTTGTAGTCCACGTCACTACAATTCTAGGAACACATTATTTCTAGCTGCACTTCTAAATTGCCGCCGGTGCTACTGAACATTGTTCATCATAAGAATATACCTTATATAAACAAATAGAAAGGCCGTTATTGGTCAGCAGCCATGGTAAATACCCACTGGTTTTGTTACATTCCTGGAAGCAGGTCCTACTTACGTATTAGATACACTATATGATCAAAAGTATCCGGACACCCCCCAAAAACATACATTTTTCATACTAGGTGCACTGTGCTGCCACCTACTGCCAGGTACTCCACATCAGCGACCTCAGTAGTCATTAGACATCGCGAGAGAGCAGAATGGGGAGCTCCACGGAACTCACGGACTTCGAATGTGGTCACGTGATTTGGTGTCACTTGTGTCGTACGTCTGTACGCGGGATTTCCACACTCCTAAACATCCCTAGGGCCACTGTTACTGATATTATGGTGAAGTGGAAACGTGAAGGGACACGTACAGCACAAAATCATACAGGCCGACCTCGTCTGCTGACTGACAGAGACCGCCGACAGTTGAAGAGGGTCGTTCTGTGTAATAGGCAGACATCTATTCAGATCATCACAAAGGAATCTCAAACTGCATCAGGATCCACTGCAAGTAGTATGGCAGTTAGGCGGGAGGGGAGAAAACTTGGATTTCATGGTCGAGAGGCTGCTTATAAGCCACACATCACGCCAGTAAATGTCAAACGATGCCTCGCTTGGTGTAAGGAGCGTAAACGTTGGACAACTGACCAGTGGGAAAGCGTTTTGTGGAGTGACGAATTACGGTACACAATGTGGCGATCCGATTGCAGGGTGTGGTTATGGCGAATGCCCGGTGAACGTCATCTGCTAGCGTGTGTAGTGCCAACAGTAAAATTCGGAGGCCGTTTTGTTATGGTGTGGTCGTGTTTTTCATGGAGGGGCTTGCACCCCTTATTGTTTTGCGTGGCACTACCACAGCACAGGACTATATTGACGTTTTAAGCACCTTCTTGCTTCCCACTGTTGAAGAACGACTCGGGGATGGCGATTGCATCTTTCAACACGATCGAGCACCTGTTCCTAATGCAAGGCCTGTGGCGGAGTGGCTACACGACAATAACATCCTTGTAATAGACTGGCCTGCACAGAGTCCTGATCTGAATCCCGTAGAACACCTTTGGGATGTTTTGGAACGCCGACTTCGTGCCAGGCCTCACCGACCGACATCGATACCTCTCCAAACTGCAACACTCCGTGAAGAATGGGCTGCCATTCCCCAAGAAGCCTTCCAGCACCTGACTGAACGTAGACCTGCATGAGTGGAAGCTGTCATCAAGGCTAAGGGTGGGCCAGCACCATACTGAATTCCAGCATTTCCGATGGATGTCGCCACGAACTTGTAAGTCATTTTCAGCCAGGTGTCCGGATACTTTTGATCACATAGAGTATGTTATTGCTAAGTTACAGTAAACGAAACTTTAAGATATTGCAATGTATTAACAGCCATCAAAGTTTTTCTTAATCATGCTTTAGCTATGTAGTTTTGATTTCAAAAATCGTGTGCAGTCGTAGTCTCTGTACTGTTGTGGTCTGATTGTCGCACTGTTAACAAGCAGTGTGAAAATCGCTGACACTGCTTCCTGCTCCATAGTGAAATACATGCGCGGAACAACGTCATAAAGTGGCGAGAAACAGGTTGTTCTTAATGTTTTTCACAAGTTTACAGAAAAAATTGGCTTTGAAGTTTTCCAAGGAATCTCTATTTACTACATTCAAGGAATTTTATAAAAGGAAGTGTATCGCTGAACTGATAGCGCTGTTGAACGGTAATCGGGTAGTCTAGTGACGTATGGTTTACATCTCGCTTTGGTCTTTTCTTCGTTCAATTTGGAATACCTACAGCTTTTAAATGTAAAATTCGTTACATTTATGCTAATTAATGCGTATCTAATCATCTTTTTTATTAATCATGCACCTCTTCCTGTTTCTAATTACATATTTCACCCAAAATTCCAGCTTTCGATACAAATATAAATTCTTAATTATCATTGTTTTATAAAGATTATTAAAAAAGCTTCGTTAAATTAACAAAATACAATTTAAATTTTTTGGACGAAAACGGAAAATCAAGTACTCTTTATTTGGATTATGATCATCGCTTTACATGTCACAGATATGGTTTCACACGAGCCAAGAGATGAATTTCGTAGAAACATGAAAAACAGTAACTTTCACAGCATCGAGCACACCGTACCAATGCTGCATTTTCGACAGTTGCCACCGTACCATTCCACTATGAACCAAATAAAACTGATCTTGAGGTAAGTTAAGACATTTGTCGCGAGAAATAACAAGTCATTTAACCTGCCAGACGTACTGAAACTAACGCACGAAGCATTGTCACACGGCACTGCCGAACGCTCGTAGGGTTCAAGGAGGCATCTCAAAAGAAGTGGAGGCAATATGGCTCTTGGATGGTTTCGCAGTTTATGTTGTTGATTGACATCAACGTAGTTGCTAACAATTCCAGTACTGAAATGTGTTTCTCGCATTCGGGTATGGAGGACTGTAAGTAATACCTTCAGTGGCTTCAGTATTTTGACTATAAGTTGAAATCCCTACAATGCACTTTTGCGTCAAACGTAGCTCTCTCAGGAAAATTACCTTGTGTTTAAATTAGGAATTTTCATCAGTAAGGTTTTGAATTGTATTATGTTAGCTAAGAACGAGAGCATGTTATGCTTACCGTCTTTCCCCGCAAGAAGCATGCGATATTGCTGGAATTTTGCAGAATGTTATTTCATTCTCTTTAAAAATTAAATGTCATCGGAAGCTATATTGTTTCTCTGCTCTCCCTTTTTATGTCTTAACAGCAACTGCTCACATCATTGCAGGTTAGTTGGATCAGCTGGCTGGCCAGTGCATCCACGTTAAATCCGCCGGTAAAGCTGTTGACCCGAGTTACAGCTCAGTCGATGTGCGCGTAATGCACAGCATATCTTACTACCGTGCATGACTGTACTCGAGGCAGCTTGGCTTCCGCTCCGCGTGAAATGATGGCCAATAAGATTTCAGCGCACGCGGAGGAATGCATGGTGTGATGTTTACATCAGGTTTATTTTTATGACGAACACAGTACAGCATGCCAACAGATTTGGTAGATGGGCAATCTACTTGCTTTGCCCAAGCTGACACGCATGGCACTAGAGTACCTCGTGGCTCCTGCCCGTTTTGACTGGCCAAATAGTGTCACTGATGCGTGAGAATCCACAGTTGCCAGGCAGACGGTACGCGACGGACACGTCTATGCGGAATACACCCAAACATCACGAAAGACTACTGTTGCCAGGTAAGTGGAACAGTCTAAACGGGGCTTAATGGACGGGACTGCGCGGAATACCCCTAAACATCCCGTTACGACCGTGATATGACGCGTGTGTCTGTTGAACTTTCTCGTCACAATGTTTCGTCTTCGTTTCAGTCACAGAAGGTATAAATATCATCTTCATGGGCTGGAACAGAAAAGTAAGAATACCGGTACTCCCCGCGACTTCAAGATAAATACGAGTATAAACAAATGCAGTGTACTGTTAAGAATGGTCAGCCGTTACAAGCCGTGCTTCGTAGTTTCATGGCATTTTGTACTACGAATGATGTGGCTATTCACAAACATATATTTAATATTTTAGCCACAGTGGTAAAAGGAGTAAGAATCCGAAGGCCTGGCGTTCGATCCTCGGCGACTCCTTGAATTTTTGTCTACCATTTATCATTTTTTTCGCATCTGGCAGTGTATGCTAATGTGGAAAATGCCGAGTTGGACCTTGATCCTGAGTCCACGTTAAACTGCAGGTTCATCTGTAACAGGCTAAGAAAGTTAGTTCAAAGGTCGGCATATCATCAGAGTGTACCAGTTTCAGACAGAGAAGAAACACAGTAGTTGTTTTGAGTGCTACGGACATCCTAGTTCTTCCAGTACGGCGTCGTACTCTTCGTTTCGGATTACCATTCCGCCAATTACTAACCAAAATCATGGAAGAGGACAGATGACTGGTTCAGAAAATTCGACTAAGACAAGATAACTTTTCAGCTTAAGCTTTATACATCACACTGTGGTGCCAAAAGTCATGGGATACCTTCTAATATAGTGTCGGATTCCTTTTGCCTGCCGTAGTGCAGCAGTTCGACCTGGCATGGACTCAACAAGTCGTTGAAAGTCCCCAGCACAAATATTAAGCCATGCTGCCGCTATAGCCGTCCATGATTGGAAAAGTGTTGCTGATCCAGGGATTTTGTGAACGAACTGACCTCTCGATTATGTCCTGTGAATGGACGATGGTATTCATGGGTGGGCGACCTGTGTTGACAAATCATTCGCTCAGATTGTCCAAAATAGTCTTCAAACTAATCGTGAACAACTATCGCCTAGTAACATGGCGCATTGTCATCCATAAAAATTCCATCGTTGTTTGGGAACATGAAGTCCATGAATGGCTGCAGATGGTCTACACGTAGCCGAACATAGCCATTTCCAGTTAATGATCGGTTCATTTGCACCAAAATACCCAGTCCATTCCATGTAAACACAGCGACACCATTATGGAGCCACCAACAGCTTGCACAATGCCTTGTTGACAACTTGGGTCCATGGCTTCGTGGGGTCTGCGCCAGACTCGAATCCTACCATCAGTTCTAACGAGCTGAAATCGGGACTCATCAGTCCAGGCCACGGTTTCCAGTCGTCTAGGTTCCAACCGACACGGTCACGAGCCCAAGAGAAGCGCTGCAGGCGAAAGGCACCCACGTCGTTCGTCTGCTGCCATAGGCTGGTCCCGGCGGAGGTTCGAGTCCTCCCTCGGGCATGGGTGTGTGTGTTTGTCCTTAGGACAATTTAGGTTAAGTAGTGTGTAAGCTTAAGGACTGATGACCTTAGCAGTTAAGTCCCATAAGATTTCACACACATTTTTGCTGCCATAGACCATTAACGCCACGTTTTTCAGCATTGTCCTAACGGATACGTTCGTCGTACGTCCCACATTGATTTCCGCGGTTATTTCATGCAGTGTTGCTTGTCTGGTAGCACTTACAACTCTGCGCAAATGCCGCTGCTGTTGGTCGTTAGGTGATGGCCGTCGGCCACTGCGTTGTACGTGGTGAGAGGTAATACCTGAAATGTGGTATTTTCGGCACACACTTGACACTGTACATCTTGAAATATTGAATACCCTAACGATTTCCGAAATGAACTGTCCCATGCCTCTAGACCACCTATCATTCCGCGTTCAAAGTCTGTTAATTCCCGTCGTGCAGCCATTATCAAGTCGGAAATCTTTTCACAAGAATCACCTGAATACAAACGACAGTACCGCCAATGCGCTGCCCTTTTACATCTTGTGTACGCGATACTACCGCCATCTGTATACATGCAAATCGCTATCCCATGACTTTCGTCACTTCAGTGTACATTGACAACAGATAAGACCTGTGATTGCATAGTTTCAGAATTCAACAGAGCCGTAGAAATTCAGAAGCGATTCTGACCAAACATGTAATGTTACAGTTACCTACACTGAACTTAGATTATGTACTATTCGACTGTATAGACTAACATACCTTATGAAGTTCCTAAGAAGTGCTAGGGAACGCATTAGAGAAGTGTTGCTATATCCAGTTTGTCGAAAATCGGTATTAGGGCTGATGGTTTAAAAACTGTCGGGAGAAGGATTTAAAAGTCGGGAGTCACAGAAAAGAATATATAGGGTGAGGCAGCTAAGAGAGGCTAAACCGAATATATCTAGAATGAATGTGTTAAGGCATTTCATGTCTTCAGGAGTTGTCGGTATTTCCCAATATACCTCTTGTTTTAATTTTCGCCACAGATAAAAATGTAGAAGTGTTAAATTGGGTTACTGGGCAGAACGTTTTGAGTTTCACGAACGACCGTTCCATTGCTCTCCGAACGTTCTCTTCGGAGGGACTCTCATTACATGTGCGGAATGGGAGAGACACCGATTGCCTTATGTCCAGTGAAATGTCTTCTAATAACTGCTGCAGCAACATATCTTAGGAATTCGAGATACTTGAGGGTATTTAGATTCCCATCCATAAAACAGGCACCAGTGATGCAAGTGTTGGAAAACACTCATCAAACGTTGATAGACCAAGAATGTTGTTTCTGTCGACTTCTTTGAGTCAGCGTGGATGTTACTTCAAATTGCGAAGGTTGACCTGTCCATGGTTTGTAAACGCTGCTTCTTCCTTAAACAAAACTTTGCATACATATGCCGCACCACTTTGCACTTTCCGGAGAAATGTAATAAATTTTGGAACTCACTGCCATGACGCTGCAGAAATGTGAAGAGGATTAAATGAGATGGAATGTAGTGTTCGTAGAGAAGTCGTTTGGTCGATCCCCTCGTACTTCCGAGATGCCTCTCCATGACATCTGAATTATGTATTACTGCTGCTAAAATGTTAGTTCCGTTCATCAGTTGCTTTCTTTTTCCATGGCGTACTTTATTCTCCACAATTCCAGGTGATCTGGATACTCTTCAGTAGGTTTAAGTAGTTCTACGTTCTAGGGGACTGATGACCTCAGAAGTTAAGAGCCATTTGATCCTGCTTACAACTGATTTGTTGTTCACATCTGTTGTTAACAGCTGTCACAGTAGTTATTGCACTAATGTCGCTTGTACGCCAGAAATTGCATTAGTCATGGAATGTTTTGGACGGACAATGTCGGGGCTGCACCAACCTCATAAACAGGGCTATTACAAATGATTGAAGCGATTTCATAAATTCACTGTAGCTCCATTCATTGACATATGGTCACGACACACTACAGATACGTAGAAAAACTCATAAAGTTTTGTTCGGCTGAAGACGCACTTCAGGTTTCTGCCGCCAGAGCGCTCGAGAGCGCAGTGAGACAAAATGGCGACAGGAGCCGAGAAAGCGTATGTCGTGATTGAAATGCACTCACATCAGTCAGTCATAACAGTGCAACGACACTTCAGGACGAAGTTCAACAAAAATCCACCAACTGCTAACTCCATTCGGCGATGGTATGCGCAGTTTAAAGCTTCTGGATGCCTCTGTAAGGGGAAATCAACGGGTTGGCCTGCAGTGAGCGAAGAAACGGTTGAACGCGTGCGGGCAAGTTTCACGCGTAGCCCGCGGAAGTCGACGAATAAAGCAAGCAGGGAGCTAAACGTACCACAGCCGACGGTTTGGAAAATCTTACGGAAAAGGCTAAAGCAGAAGACTTACCGTTTACAATTGCTACAAGCCCTGACACCTGATGACAAAGTCAAACGCTTTGAATTTTCGGCGCGGTTGCAACAGCTCATGGAAGAGGATGCGTTCAGTGCGAAACTTGTTTTCAGTGATGAAGCAACATTTTTTCTTAATGGTGAAGTGAACAGACGCAATGTGCGAATCTGGGCGGTAGAAAATCCTCACGCATTCGTGGAGCAAATTCGCAATTCACCAAAGGTTAACGTGTTTTGTGCAATCTCACGGTTTAAAGTTTACGGCCCCTTTTTCTTCTGCGAAAAAAACGTTACAGGACACGTGTATCTGGACATGCTGAAAAATTGGCTCATGCCACAACTGGAGACCGACAGCGACGACTTCATCTTTCAACAGGATGGTGCTCCACCGCACTTCCATCATGATGTTCGGCATTTCTTAAACAGGAGATTGGAAAACCGATGGATCGGTCGTGGTGGAGATCACGATCAGCTATCCATGTCATGGCCTCCACGCTCTCCCGACTTAACCCCATGCGATTTCTTTCTGTGGGGTTATGTGAAAGATTCAGTGTTTAAACCTCCTCTACCAAGAAACGTGGCAGAACTGCGAGCTCGCATCAACGATGCTTTTGAACTCATTGATGGGGACATGGTGCGCCGAGTGTGGGAGGAACTTGATTATCGGCTTGATGTCTGCCGAATCACTAAAGGGGCACATATCGAACATTTGTGAATGACTAAAAAAACTTTTTGAGTTTTTGTATGTGTGTGCAAAGCATTGTGAAAATATCTCAAATAATAAAGTTATTGTAGAGCTGTGAAATCGCTTCAATCATTTGTAATAACCCTGTAATTGAATATGTAATATTAATAGCGTTTTCATTTTTCTGTAGAATATTCTTCATATACGTGGACCAACTAAGCTTCCAGTCGATAAAGACGAAAAGGGATCTTGTTCGACATGCATACGGAATGGACCTAGTAACATTGCTCTTCGTCCTTGCCACCTACGTCGCGTGTGAACGCAAGTGAGGATATGTTTGGCGATATTTCTAAGGAATTCCGACGCAGTCAGTCTTCAAACTTCTCCACAGAGAGAGACATCTGAAGCTGAGATTATGAGGCTCTTTCTCTAGGTAGTGTAGAAGCATGGGCCATCCGCGTATTGTATCACTTTGACATTGCCTTGCAGAAATGAATGTAGATCCACAGTGTGAAGTTTAAATAAGAGCGGAGATAAGGTCGAATTTCGCGGCAAAGCTTTGCTCGTGTTTCAGGGCCCTTTGGGTCCCTCGTCTTGACATATAATTAATTTTATGTTGCTCAGTAAATGATGTAGATTACGGCTAAACGTACTTGGCATGCCGATGTTCGAAAAATGTGTGTGAAATCTTATGGGACTTAACTGCTAAGGTCATCAGTCCCTACGCTTACACACTACTTAACCTAAATTATCCTAAGGACAAACACACACAACCATGCCTGAGGGAGGATTCAAACCTCCGCCGGGACCAGCCGCACAGTCCATGACTGTAGCGCCTTAGACCGCTCGCATGCCGATGTTCTTTAATTATTAGGAGCAAGAGGCAGTCGTAGGCTTTGATGAGGTCAGTATAAACAGCCAGCAAATACAGGGCGCTTATAATAAAATTTGCGGTACCTGAGAGGGCCCTTATGAAAAACAAGTGACCGTAGGACTACGAAAATTTGAGTAAACGTTTGTAATGGCACGCTGAATAGAAATAACGAACAAACCACTATAATAAGCACATTTTAATTTGCACGTGAGATGAGTAACATTTGAAACTTCCTGGTAGATTAAAACTGTGTGACGGTCCGAGACTCGAGCTCGGGACCTTTGCCTTTCCCGGGCAAGTGCTCTACCAATTGAGCTACCCCAGCACGACTCACGCCCCCTCTTCACACCTTTACTTCTACCAGTACCTCGTCGCCTACCTTCCAAACTTTACCGAAGCTCTCCTGCGAACATTGCAGAACTAGCACTCCTGAGAGAAAGGATATTGCGGAGACATGGCTTAGCCACAGCCTGGGGTATGTTTCCAGAATGAGATTTTCTCTCTGCAGCTGTGGCTAAGCCATGTCTCCGCAATATCCTTTCTTTCAGGACTGATAGTTCTGCAAGGTTCGCAGGAGAGCTTCTGTAAAGTTTGGAAGGTAGGAGACGAGGTACCGGCAGAAGTAAAGCTGTGAAGACGGGGCGTGAGTCGTGTTTGGGTATCTCAGTTGGTATAGCACTTGCCCGCGAAAGACAAAGGTCCCGAGTTCGAGTCTCGGTCCAGCACATAGTTTTAATCTGCCAGGAAGTTTCATATCAGCGCACACTCCGCTGCAGAGCGAAAATCTCATTGCGAGTAACGTTTGTTAATTGCGTTCTTCATGAGCAATGCGTCGAGACTCGCGAAGAGCGGCTGTGGTTTTGATAAAACAGGTTTACAAGTAAAGCCTTGCTCAATTTGTACAAGCCCTTGTTGTCTAATAATACTTGTATTTCAAACTTACGTCGCCGTACCATTTCCGGCGCCTAACGCCAGCGCCTGACATCAACACTACTAACAATGCAAATCCTCAATTGCACAGTCTGAACGTCATCCCTGTAAAGCTGGTTACTGATACGGTAAATAGTTTTCCGTCTTCCGTGGCTCAAGTAGCGGAAGTTTAATTACAACCACCCTGTACTTGTTATCACTGACTGGAATCTGGATGTCTGTAACCAAAGCGAAAAGGGCATCGGCGATGCATCGACCTTTTCTAAAAACTTACTGCGCTTTTGAATGAAACATCTGCTATTTTGCCCATCATTCCAGTCTGTGTTTAATTACGCGTTCTAAAGTTTTGCAAAAGCATGACCATAGTGCTATTGTTCTATATGATGTGGCCCCTTCCGGCGGCCAAACATTCTTATAGATAGATACATTGCGTCCAGTGTCCATCTCCAGGATATCAGTGTGAGTGAACCATGCTGTATGATACCTTTTGAGCAATAGGTATTTTCGTACGTGCGGAAGCAGCCCAATCGCAATGCACGATATGGTGTTCGGTCCTGAAGCGGTATTATAATATACCGTGCCAACTCCATGCGGGGCTTCTTTTCACAGAACGATCCCAGGATAAAAAACGAGAAACGAAATTACAATGTACACGCAGATTCAACGGGCCCACCTGCAGGCAGGATGGAGAAAGGGATGCCAGTTCACTAAGAGTAATGTGGCCACGCAAAACAGGGAGAAACAGAATCATTCACTGTCAGTGATGGAGCAAAACACCGATAAGCAGAAGCCTTATCACGGACATAGTTCAAATTACGCGGACGATAGAAAACAAAAGGTAGGTTAGAGACGTGCAAAAAACTTAGTCTTGCGACGATCAGTGTTCATAGAATCGAATCAACGACTAAGGTACACTACTAGCCATTAAAATTGCTACACCAAGAAGAAACGCAGATGATAAACGGGTATTCATTGGACAAATGTATTATACTAGAACTGACATATGATTACATTTTTACGCACTTTGGGTGCATAGATCCTGAGAAATTAGTACCCAGAACAACCACCTGTGGCCGCAATAACGGCCTTGATACGCCTGGGCAGTGAATCAAACAGAGCTTGGATGGCGTGTACAGGTACACCTGCCCATGCAGCTCCAACACGATACCACAGTTCATCAACAGTAGTGACTGGCGTATTGTGAGGAACCAGTTGCTCGGCCACCATTGACCAGACGTTTTCAATTGGTGAGAGATCTGAAGAATGTGCTGGCCAGGGCAGCAGTCGAACATTTTCTGTATCCAAAAAGGCACGTACAGGACCTGCAACATGCGGTCGTGCATTATCCTGCTGAAATGTAGCGTTTCGCAGGGATCGAATGAAGGGTAGAGCCACAGGTCGTAAAACATCTGAAATGTAACGTCCACTGTTCAAAGTGGCGTCAGTGCGAACAAGAGGTGACCGAGACGTGTAACCAATGGCACCCCATACCATCACGCCGGATGATACGCCAGTATGGCGATGACGAGTACACGCTTCCAATGTGCGTTCACCGCGATGTCACCAAACACGGATGCGACCATCATGATGCTGTAAACAGACCCTGGATTCATCCGAAAAAATGACGTTTTGCCATTCGTGCACCCAGGTTCGTCGTTGAGTACACCATCGCAGGCGCTCCTGTCTGTGATGCAGCGTCAAGGGTAACCGCAGCCATGGTCTCCGAGCTGATAGTCCATGATGCTGCAAACGTCGTCGAACTGTTCGTGCAGAGGGTTGTTGTGATAGGAGGCCGTTGGGATCCACCACGGCATTCCGTATTACCCTCCTGAACCCACCGATTCCATATTCTGCTAACAGTCATCGGATCTCGACCAACGCGAGCAGCAATGGCGCGATACGATGAACCGCAATCGCGATAGGCTACAATACAACCTTTATCAAAGTCGGAAACGTGATGGTACGCATTTCTCCTCCTTACACGAGTCATCACAGCAACGTTTCACCAGGCAACGCCGGTCAACTGCTGTTTGTGTATGAGAAATCGGTTGGAAACTTTCCTCATGTCAGCACGTTGTAGGTGTCGCCACCGGCGCCAACCTTGTGTGAATGCTCTGAAAAGCTAATCATTTGCATATCATAGCATCTTCCTCCTGTCGGTTAAATTTCGCGTCTGTAGCACGTCATCTTCGTGGTGTAGCAATTTTAATGGCCAGTAGTGTAGTTTCAGTTTCCAACAATATTTTCGTGGCGTGGGCACCGACATTACTCCAGTAAAAAGTATTATTAATATTTACGCACCTCCGGGGAGAAGCGGGCCAAGAAGCAATGAAAGAACGTTTTCGCCATAGAAATACACTCCTGGAAATGGAAAAAAGAACACATTGACACCGGTGTGTCAGACCCACCATACTTGCTCCGGACACTGCGAGAGGGCTGTACAAGCAATGATCACACGCACGGCACAGCGGACACACCAGGAACCGCGGTGTTGGCCGTCGAATGACGCTAGCTGCGCAGCATTTGTGCACCGCCGCCGTCAGTGTCAGCCAGTTTGCCGTGGCATACGGAGCTCCATCGCAGTCTTTAACACTGGTAGCATGCCGCGACAGCGTGGACGTGAACCGTATGTGCAGTTGACGGACTTTGCGCGAGGGCGTATAGTGGGCATGCGGGAGGCCGGGTGGACGTACCGCCGAATTGCTCAACACGTGTGGCGTGAGGTCGCCACAGTACATCGATGTTGTCGCCAGTGGTCGGCGGAAGGTGCACGTGCCCGTCGACCTGGGACCGGACCGCAGCGACGCACGGATGCACGCCACGACCGTAGGATCCTACGCAGTGCCGTAGGGGACCGCACCGCCACTTCCCAGCAAATTAGAGACACTGTTGCTCCTGGGGTATCGGCGAGGACCATTCGCAACCGTCTCCATGAAGCTGGGCTACGGTCCCGCACACCGTTAGGCCCTCTTCCGCTCACGCCCCAACATCGTGCAGCCCGCCTCCAGTGGTGTCGCGACAGGCGTGAATGGAGGGACGAATGGAGACGTGTCGTCTTCAGCGATGAGAGTCGCTTCTGCCTTGGTGCCAATGATGGTCGTATGCGTGTTTGGCGCCGTGCAGGTGAGCGCCACAATCAGGACTGCATACGACCGAGGCACACAGGGCCAACACCCGGCATCATGGTGTGGGGAGCGATCTCCTACACTGGCCGTACACCACTGGTGATCGTCGAGGGGACACTGAATAGTGCACGGTACATCCAAACCGTCATCGAACCCATCGTTCTACCATTCCTAGACCGGCAAGGGAACTTGCTGTTCCAACAGGACAATGCACGTCCGCATGTATCCCGTGCCACCCAACGTGCTCTAGAAGGTGTACGTCAACCACCCTGGCCAGCAAGATCTCCGGATCTGTCCCCCATTGAGCATGTTTGGGACTGGATGAAGCGTCGTCTCACGCGGTCTGCACGTCCAGCACGAACGCTGGTCCAACTGAGGCGCCAGGTGGAAATGGCATGGCAAGCCGTTCCACATCCAGCATCTCTACGATTGTCTCCATGGGAGAATAGCAGCCTGCATTGCTGCGAAAGGTGGATATACACTGTACTAGTGCCGACATTGTGCATGCTCTGTTGCCTGTGTCTATGTGCCTGTGGTTCTGTCAGTGTGATCATGTGATGTATCTGACCCCAGGAATGTGTCAATAAAGTTTCCCCTTCCTGGGACAATGAATTCACGGTGTTCTTATTTCAATTTCCAGGAGTGTAGCTGGCTTTATAAACAGCATTTGCGCGCCAATAATTGTCGCTGTCTTGTAAGTGGACTCATTACTACCGATGATACACCTAATGTGAGCTTTAGCAGTGGGTTAGAAAGTTTAATCAGTGGCATTCAGTTATCGGACACCTTCATGTTAAGATACCCAAACAAGTGGCTTACTCGCATATCTCAGAGAATGCAGCCAGTCGGTCACACCGACACATGTTGTAATGTTGTTCCTTTAATTTGTTCTTAGAGCGGTGCTGATATTCAAGACCATAAAAGTGGGTTAAAAGCTGTGAGCTATCTGTGGAAGTTAACCTTGCATTACTACGCAACTGTTTCAGCAGGTATCCAGTCTAGCTTACCAAATTCCCAACCAAACTAACATTAATTATGATCTTTTAGTACTCATCTTATGATAACCGGTGATATAAATATATATAAGGACAATTTAAATAAAAAGATATAAATCAGTTTATACTTGGACATTTATTTTAACATTGATCATTGAAATTTCAGCATATTAAACTTGATTCATAACTAAACTGGTGCCTTATTTAGGATTGTGTAAATGTGAGTTTGTAATCTTACGGAACAGATCAAATAGGGAGCCAAGATTGGGAGACTACATACAACACTGCATTCATAAAATAACACATGAAGAACGTTGAAACACATGCAAGAGGAAATTAACCAGAACCAACCAATTCAATTTTCACCCAAAGAAGTTACGTTCGTAGCGCAATCCTGTCCGTCATGAAATTACCACACACAGGTATACTAAATGCATACTAACTCTCCGTGAAATGTTCCCGAAAAGAATAGCTGAGGGCTACTTTGATGATTACACCACATGCTTCACGTGGACAACTTGGTTTACACAAAGAGTGTAACTCCACAATAATTTTGATAATTAAAATAAATTACATCGAAACGCAATTTACAAAAGAAAAACCTCGAACTAGTTACTATCGTCTTACTATTAACCTGATGGGTCAAACAATTGTATAAGCACGTGGTACTGGTCTCACAAAGTACACCACACGTGGGTTGAACATAAAGAAAAGTTGCTATATTGAAAAATATTGTCAAGACGAGACGTTATAATCTCACGCACATTCGCATTTAAGATTGATGATCTTAGTTAGAGTTACTGATCAACACGTGGTTCCACTTTACTCACAATGTAGTGACAAAGCAACTACCAGAAGATATTCTGAACTTCACACTCGAAATACACTGTGTTGCAATTTAAGATAATATTAGATATTTTAGATCCAAACTTGAAATATAGGTGATTAAATTTTCAGTTAGGCTGAACTCAAGAAATCCATTGTCCTACGGACTTAGCAGAGACGCGCTTAGCTGGAGATCTTACCACTTCAGACGCTCGCCACGGACAGACTGACCTGCGCTTCTACCGAGCGTGCTTAACAGATACAAACGGAAGTGACCAGAGAGGCAGCTTCCTATACCAACATGACAAGGGATGGGCAGGACCACACTAAGAATAGAAACCTCTCTGCTTTTAGAAAGCTTAGCTACCTATTCCGACGTTGGTCCTAGTGTTCTCTAGCAGACACGCTTGTCTGCTACCATCCAGCATGCGACTAGAAATACATTTGCTCATTCATCCTCCCACACAGAAGGGAAGGGGGATGACAGTATCTTATCATATACAGTATATAAAAGAAAGCGGATGTAGGTTCCGTATGAGACTGTGTGACATGAATTACATATAAACTGTGTTTTAAAGTGTAGTAGTGTGACAGATCGTTCTTGTTTATGTGTAAAAGTACCACGTCTCACTGCTCAGTCTCCTCCCAGATAGTCAGAAACACCACAGTAAATTTAGAAGAGGAATTTATGCCGTAAATGACAACAGATTTAAGAAATTAACATGAAAGGAATCCAACAGAGACCTTTCAATGTACGTATCACAACAACTTGTAAAAAAAAATATATACGGCAGAATTCTGGCCAACAGCCATTTCAGATTACTCCCCGTATCATATTAGCACTGCCCATAATCTAAAAAACATCGACTGACGTACAGGAATATACACTCCTGGAAATGGAAAAAAGAACACATTGACACCGGTGTGTCAGACCCACCATACTTGCTCCGAACACTGCGAGAGGGCTGTACAAGCAATGATCACACGCACGGCACAGCGGACACACCAGGAACCGCGGTGTTGGCCGTCGAATGGCGCTAGCTGCGCAGCATTTGTGCACCGCCGCCGTCAGTGTCAGCCAGTTTGCCGTGGCATACGGAGCTCCATCGCAGTCTTTAACACTGGTAGCATGCCGCGACAGCGTGGACGTGAACCGTATGTGCAGTTGACGGACTTTGAGCGAGGGCGTATAGTGGGCATGCGGGAGGCCGGGTGGACGTACCGCCGAATTGCTCAACACGTGGGGCGTGAGGTCTCCACAGTACATCAATGTTGTCGCCAGTGGTCGGCGGAAGGTGCACGTGCCCGTCGACCTGGGACCGGACCGCAGTGACGCACGGATGCACGCCAAGGCCGTAGGATTCTACGCAGTGCCGTAGGGGACCGCACCGCCACTTCCCAGCAAATTAGGGACACTGTTGCTCCTGGGGTATCGGCGAGGACCATTCGCAACCGTCTCCATGAAGCTGGGCTACGGTCCCGCACACCGTTAGGCCGTCTTCCGCTCACGCCCCAACATCGTGCAGCCCGCCTCCAGTGGTGTCGCGACAGGCGTGAATGGAGGGACGAATGGAGACGTGTCGTCTTCAGCGATGAGAGTCGCTTCTGCCTTGGTGCCAATGATGGTCGTATGTGTGTTTGGCGCCGTGCAGGTGAGCGCCACAATCAGGACTGCGTACGACCGAGGCACACAGGGCCAACACCCGGCATCATGGTGTGGGGAGCGATCTCCTACACTGGCCGTACACCACTGGTGATCGTCGAGGGGACACTGAATAGTGCACGGTACATCCAAACCGTCATCGAACCCATCGTTCTACCATTCCTAGACCGGCAAAGGAACTTGCTGTTCCAACAGGACAATGCACGTCCGCATGTATCCCGTGCCACCCAACGTGCTCTAGAAGGTGTAAGTCAACTACCCTGGCCAGCAAGATCTCCGGATCTGTCCCCCATTGAGCATGTTTGGGACTGGATGAAGCGTCGTCTCACGCGGTCTGCACGCCCAGCACGAACGCTGGTCCAACTGAGGCGCCAGGTGGAAATGGCATGGCAAGCCGTTCCACAGGACTACATCCAGCATCTCTACGATCGTCTCCATGGGAGAACAGCAGCCTGCATTGCTGCGAAAGGTGGATATACACTGTACTAGTGCCGACATTGTGCATGCTCTGTTGCCTGTGTCTATGTGCCTGTGGTTCTGTCAGTGTGATCATGTGATGTATCTGAGCCCAGGAATGTGTCAATAAAGTTTCCCCTTCCTGGGACAATGAATTCACGGTGTTCTTATTTCAATTTCCAGGAGTGTAGCAGCTTAATTGTAAGTTACGTCATGATCTGGAGAGTACAAAATAGTTGATAATAGGAACAGATTGACATAACAGGGACAGCAGGACATACCTGATATCCAACGGTGGATAGGGAAAACTAAGTACGCATTAATCAGCTGCGTGAAAGACACGCCCGTCAAAAGGGAAAATGACAAAAACTAATGCGGGGATATTATTTTCTGGCATTGTGACAGTTATACGAGTTAGACGCGCTGACACAGGATAACGTTAGCACGATAAGAAGTATTAAGGCCAAAATTATTAGCTTGGTAGAGAGGCATTTGACAGGTAATCGTATCAGCACCAGGGACGGAATTGATACATGGGAACAGTTAGTAAACATACAACATCAATATCAAGAGCTCAAGTTAGCACGCAGATACAGAAAGTTTTCGGACCGATAAAGGAGTTCTTTGTGACACGCAACAGAGTATCAACCATGCATTGTGACACAATTCGCCTCTTTGTATCCTACAGAAAGTGTGGCATTGTACTTGTTGAAGACTGAGTTGGATGTTTATCTCAGAATAACGAAGAGCAGAATAGGAAGGCACTAGCTCCAATTACTATCTATAAGTTTTATGATTTACTCCGAAAGGCCCCAAGGCATAAATCGTCCGGTCAGGACGGTTGGCCGGTGGAATTTCATAGTAACTCGCAAGCCCGCTAAAATAAGTTTGCAGTGAAATCCTACGAGGTATTGTCCCACCGGCGTAGTTTATTGATGTTGTAGCGGTGCTAATCCCAAAGAAAACCAAAATCAATGTAGCCAAAAATATGCGACCAGCTGTTTAAACCAATGCTGATTAAAAAACATTCGTATGGATTGTTATCAGTGGACTAAAAACTGAATTACATTTACTGTATTGGCAATTGCGAATAAGGACAGCCATCTGCTGTAGAATGGAATAACGGCAAGGAAAATTTATGCCGGACCGTTTATCGCGAGCGGTCGTCTTACTATATGACTATCCGCGCCATGACTCACAGCCGCACCGAAACCTCTATATGTCGTCAGCTATGCGTCTACGACCTGTACTCCTACATCCATTATGTATATTCCCTTACAGCTCAGACGTTTTACTTGAAAGTCGCTTGCTCATATCGGCACAGAAATAAGATATTGCAGTGCCTGTGTTATTCTGATTACAATGCGAAGTGTCTTTGAACCTGTCTGCATGTCCAACTGAATTATCTCATGTCTTAGGACTATCAAAAATTTGCGCTCCAGGACGCAGAATGGTAAATGGGCAGACTATAGAGACTTAGTCCACTTGGGAAGAGCAGGTAACTCTGTGGATTGCATTTCTCGATTTACAAAAAACGTATGATAGCATAGAATTCGACTACCTTGAAAGAGTAATGGATAAAATGGGATTTGATATGAAGTTCGTCGAAATCGTCAATGTGTTTTGTTGCTGTGGTCTTCAGTACGAAGACTGGTTTGATGCAACTGCCCATGCTACTCTATACTGTACAAGACTTTATATTTCCGAATAACTGTTGCAACCGAAGTCCATTTGAAGTTATTGTATTCATTCCTCAGCCTACCGTTTAAGATTTTATTCCCACACTTCATCCATTACCAAACTGATGTCTCCTTGATGCCACAGGATGCGTGCTATCAACTGGTACCTTGTTTTAGTCATGTTGTGTCGTAAACTTGGTTTAGAACCTCCTCGATAGTTACTAATATTCAGCATGCTTCTATAGCACCACTTTTCAAAAGCTTCTATTCTCTTCTAGTGTGAGCTGCTTATCGTTCACGTTTCTCTTCCACGCTACACTACTGACAAATACCTTCTGAATGGGTTCCTAGCACTTACAATTTATATTATAATTAACAGATCTCTTTTTTTTAAATACTTCCCTCCGCATTGCCAATCTGCATTTTATATCCTCTATACTTCGGCCATCATCAGTTATTTTCCTGCCCGCGTAGCAAAACTTCTCTACTAATTTTAGTGCCACATTTCCTAATGCAAGAACCTCTGAATTGCCTGATTTGATTCGACTATATTCAATTAAATTTGTTTCTTTTTTATATGCGTTCTTGTTATAAGCTGTGTACTACCTTACCTTTCCAAATTTCTTCATGATTTTCCTTTTCTGCTTGTTCAATGTACAGACTGAATAACTCTGGGGATAGGCTACAAGCCTATCGCACTTCCTTTCAACCATTGCTTCCCTTTTATGTCCTTTATGTCTTATAACTGCAGTCTTGTTTCTGCAGAAGTTCTGAATAAACTTTCACTCGCTGTGTTTTATTCGCGCTACCTTAAAAATCTGAATGAGAGTAGTTCAGGCACAATTTATGTACACTGGTGCCCATAATTAAAGCAATAAACGGAAATTTTGTAACGTTGCGTTTATTTTGACACAAAACAGTATAAACAGGTGATGATAAACGAGAAACAATGTAGAGAATACAGAATGTAATGAACTGCAACATGCATAACGGTAGACAAAAATGTTCTTCGTTTTTTTTTTCAACTTAACGGATTGCACACGCATTCTGACAAGTGATTAAAGTGCTCAGTATGGGATGTGACCACCTCTGACACCAATACAGGCCTGACAACAGCAGGACATGCTGTGAATGATGTCATCAATCTCATGTTGAGGCAATAACGCCCATTCTTCCTGCAGAGCTGCTCACAAGTGTTGGAGAGTGGTTGGTGGATGCCGACGTGATGCAATCTGTCTCCCTAGTGCATCCCAGACATGCTCTGTGGAATTCAGATGTGACGGGCGAGCAGGCCACGCCATGGCGCAATATCTTCCGTTTCCATAAAAACATCAACCATCTATGCTCTATGAGATCGAGCATTATCGTCCATCAGTACAAAGTCTGGGCCCACATCACCTCGGTTCGAGTGGTCAACATAATCCCTGTCCTCACCATTAGTGATCCTCCTCGATATCGGTCTCTTTCCACAATGTTTGGGTCCAGAAATCGTGTTCTACGTGCCCTCAAGATGCGAATTCGTCAAGAATCACTCTCCAGACCAAATAGGGACTCATCTGTGAAAGAACACTGGCTCACCGTTCGACCGTCTAGGTGATATGTTGACGGCTCCACTCTAGACATACCCTTCTGTGAAGACGCGCCAGCGGTAAACAGACAGCAGGTTTCCAACAATAAAGGCCACTCTGCCGAAGCCTTCTGTTCATCGTTTGCCTAGATACAAGACGTCCAGGGTATACTGCGAGGTCAGATTCCAGTTGTAGTGTAATAGTAAGGCCGTACTGTCGTGCCCTTACAGCCAAATAACGGTCCACTCTTTCTGATATCACACGTGGTAGGTCCTGCCCTGGTCTCCGGGATTCAGTTTCGGTCTCTATAAACTGTAGCCTCATCCGAGAAACAGCAGAACGATTCACGTTAAGCCATCGGGCCACAACACTTTGCGACTCTCCTGCTTCCATTCTTCCTAGGGCCCTCCGCAGCAGAGAGCCTTTAAGCGTTTTCTCTGTGACATACTGCACCCTCTGTGACAATGTACACAGCAGTTGTGAGTGTGGGACTACCCTGCAAACACTACCCCGCTTGATACGTGCCCTGAAGTCACTGCTGGCGTGGTTGTCTGTTGATCGGAATGCCATCTTCCGTGCAGAACACGATCGTAACGACATCTTTTGAAAGTTTGTATGATTATATCGTGAATTAGACACAGGACGGGGAAACAGCAGTTTGTTTCTTTAACTTTGGGCACCAGTGTATATGTTATGCGCTCGCCCGAATCAAGGTTAACAGCAATCTTTCGGAGGAGATACAGTGGCTCCGTCGGGTTTGTCATTCGTCGGCTTCCTTCTCTGCAATAGCAATTGAACCACTTCACCGACGCTTACAGGCGGATGCTGCGTCTAGGGGTGAAGATAGCAGTAGACATGCACGCATATGGCCTCAGACTAATTTTAAATGATGATCAAGATGAGGTCAGCACCCGCCCAGATAGCTGTGCGTGTTAAAGCGCCGCTTCCGGGACGGAGAGGGCGCCGGCCCGGAATCGAATCCACCCGGCAGCTTAAAGACGAGTGTCGGTGTGCCTGCCAGCGTGGATGTGGTTTTCAGGCGATTTCTCACGTCCCACTAAGTGCATACCAAACGGGCACCAAGTCCAATTTCAAATACACGATTCGCAAACGTTTAGAACACTTTCGCTAAGTTTCGCATGAGTAGCACATCACGCAATAAGTTTATAATCATGCCGATCCTGCACCGATGCGAAATAAAGGCACAATAAAAAGACGAAGAAGATCAAGATGTGGTCAGAGCGTCTAACACACTTAACAAATATCAGAGATCCAGCAGAGGCAGAATTAACATAGCTAAATCTGTCTGAATCGACCGAGGACCTAATTCTCTATCTCAGTGACACCCACTGCTGCTTACAGTGGACAAGAAACATCAGTCGGGTACAATCACCAAAGCAGACCTCACGCACATGTTGGAACTCGACTGGAAGGAGAAGGTGCAGTCACTCAAAACGACAAAAAAGAGCCAAAACGTATGAAGTCTTGACAGAGCAGAAATGGCTAATTAAAAATGGCTCCGAGCCCTATAGGACTTAACATCTGAGGTCATCAGTCCCCTAGACTTACTACTTAAACCTACTTAAGAACTACTTAAACCTAACTAACCTAAGAACATCACACACATCCATGCACGAGGCAGGAGTCGAACCTGCGTCCGTATCAGCAGCGCGGTTCCGGACAGAAGCGCCTAGAACCGCTCGGTCACAGCGGCCGGCTAATGGCTAATTACATCACCGTTTATTTCTTATCTATCTCAATTATGTAGCTGCAGTCCCACCTATACCTGAAAATTATGCGAGACAAATATTTTCCGTGGAGGCGTGGAATCTTTCGTGGTTCAATTTGCTCAAATTCCATTTTCTCAAGACAGCTACCCCACGTATCAACAATGAACTGGGATTGAGAAATCCGTTCCTGCATTACATGACAATATTTCTCGAAAGATCTTCCAAATGTTTAGATCCTTACATTTGAGGCTGTCAATTTGCATCGATCCGGAATGCGCTATTTACATATATCTCTGTATGTCTATCTTTTCATAGATGGTTGCAGGACTCGACTGTTCGATACACGATGTCAAATTAAACACATTTTAATCGTCCATCCGGCCGGTGTGGCCGTGCGGTTCTAGGCGCTTCAGTCTGGAACCGCGTGACCGCTACGGTCGCAGGTTCGAATCCTGCCTCGGGCATGGATGTGTGTGATGTCCTTAGGTTAGTTAGGTTTAATTAGTTCTAAGTTATAGGCGACTGATCACCTCAGAAGTTAAGTCGCATAGTGCTCAGAGCCATTTAACCGTCTAGTTTCCAAACTAATTTTATTTAGCTACCCGTTTCGGCGATTTATTACGCCATCTTCAGGCTACTGACCGACGTGCAGGAAGATCAAAACAAGGGCCAGAAATACTGGTATCGGTAGATTTCTGCTTGCTATAGCGATACCTTCAACCATCATCTGCCGATTTCTGGCTCCTGTTTTGATCATAACTGAGGTGGAATCTTCCTACACGTCGGTCAGGGGCCTGAAGATGGCGTAGTATATGGCCTAAACTGTTAGCAAAATAAAATAAGTTTGGAAACTCGATGGCTGAAAAGTGTTTAATTTGACATCAATTTACATATACATTCCTGGAAATGGAAAAAAGAACACATTGACACCGGTGTGTCAGACCCACCATACTTGCTCCGGACACTGCGAGAGGGCTGTACACGCAATGATCACACGCACGGCACAGCGGACACACCAGGAACCGCGGTGTTGGCCGTCGAATGGCGCTAGCTGCGCAGCATTTGTGCACCGCCGCCGTCAGTGTCAGCCAGTTTGCCGTGGCATACGGAGCTCCATCGCAGTCTTTAACACTGGTAGCATGCCGCGACAGCGTGGACGTGAACCGTATGTGCAGTTGACGGACTTCGAGCGAGGGCGTATAGTGGGCATGCGGGAGGCCGGGTGGACGTACCGCCGAATTGCTCAACACGTGGGGCGTGAGGTCTCCACAGTACATCGATGTTGTCGCCAGTGGTCGGCGGAAGGTGCACGTGCCCGTCGACCTGGGACCGGACCGCAGCGACGCACGGATGCACGCCAAGACCGTAGGATCCTACGCAGTGCCGTAGGGGACCGCACCGCCACTTCCCAGCAAATTAGGGACACTGTTGCTCCTGGGGTATCGGCGAGGACCATTCGCAATCGTCTCCATGAAGCTGGGATACGGTCCCGCACACCGTTAGGCCGTCTTCCGCTCACGCCCCAACATCGTGCAGCCCGCCTCCAGTGGTGTCGCGACAGGCGTGAATGGACGGACGAATGGAGACGTGTCGTCTTCAGCGATGAGAGTCGCTTCTGCCTTGGTGCCAGTGATGGTCGTATGCGTGTTTGGCGCCGTGCAGGTGAGCGCCACAATCAGGACTGCATACGACCGAGGCACACAGGGCCAACACCCGGCATCATGGTGTGGGGAGCGATCTCCTACACTGGCCGTACACCACTGGTGATCGTCGAGGGGACACTGAATAGTGCACGGTACATCCAAACCGTCATCGAACCCATTGTTCTACCATTCCTAGACCGGCAAGGGAACTTGCTGTACCAACAGGACAATGCACGTCCGCATGTATCCCGTGCCACCCAACGTGCTCTAGAAGGTGTAAGTCAACTACCCTGGCCAGCAAGATCTCCGGATCTGCCCCCATTGAGCATGTTTGGGACTGGATGAAGCGTCGTCTCACGCGGTCTGCACGTCCAGCACGAACGCTGGTCCAACTGAGGCGCCAGGTGGAAATGGCATGGCAAGCCGTTCCACAGGACTACATCCAGCATCTCTACGATCGTCTCCATGGGAGAATAGCAGCCTGCATTGCTGCGAAAGGTGGATATACACTGTACTAGTGCCGACATTGTGCATGCTCTGTTGCCTGTGTCTATGTGCCTGTGGTTCTGTCAGTGTGATCATGTGATGTATCTGACCGCAGGAATGTGTCAATAAAGTTTCCCCTTCCTGGGACAATGAATTCACGGTGTTCTTATTTCAATTTCCAGGAGTGTATGTCCGCACCTAACATACAGAATCAAGCTACATAGGAGGGGGCACATTGACGTAATCCACAGCAAAATTCTATCAACAATTAATCCAACACGCTCCTAAGCATCCTCTGGCACTAAGACATCCTCGCACAAATGGGATACATGTCAGAAGAAATGGCCTGGCGAAGTTCTATCTTCAGATACGAGTGCGTGTTAAAAATAGTGCCTCCGAATTTTTATGTGGAAACTCTTAAAGCTTATTAACAGTCTACATCTTTATTCTTCATGTTTACGTATTTGCAGCCGTCTACCACTACAGGGCTCCGAATTGTTCAAATGGTTCAAATGGCTCTGAGCACTATGGGACTTAACTTCTGAATTCATCAGTCCCCTAGAACTTAGAACTACTTAAACCTAACTAACCTAAGGACATCACACACGCCCATTAGCGGTCGCGCGATTCCAGACTGTAGCGCCTAGAACCGCTCGGCCATCCGAATTGTAGTGTGCAAATAAGTCAGCGGAGTGAGAAACAGCGTGCTGTAATCGAGTTTCGAATTCGAAGAGTTCCTCCACATATGTAGCACTCTCTCCTTCAAAATGACAATGCCAGGCAACACACGAGCGCTGCGACATCATCAACAATCCGACGCCTTTGGTTCACTGTCATCGACCATCCTCCATACTGTCCCGACTTAGTGCGAACCTATTTTCAGCTGCCTCCAAAACTTAACGAACATCTTCGAGGACTTCACTTTGATAGTGATGAAGCAGAGGTTGTGGCTCTGTCAACGAAGCATGACATTCGACAGTGACGGTAACAAACTGGTCTTTCAAAAATGGTTCAAATTGCTCTAAGCACTATGGCACTTAACATCTGAGGTCATCAGTCCCCTAGACTTAGAGCTACTTAAACCTAACTAACCTAAAGACATCACACACATCCATGCCCGAGGCAGGATTGGAACCTGCGACCGTAGCAGCAGCGCGGTTCCGGACTGAAGCGCCTAGAACCGCTCGGCCACAGTGGCCGGCAAACTGGTCTTTCGTTGGGAGAAATGCGTTCATCGCCATGATGACTATGTTGAGAAATAAATACGTAGATATGATGAATAAAGATGTGGAATGTTAGTGACGTTCGTCTTATTTAAAAAGCCTTACGAGTTTTCACATAAAAAATTAGGAGGAATTACTTTTCACCAAACCCTCGTATTAGAGCTATTTACGTAGACGTCAATACCGGAAACTACCCATCTCTTATTAAGAAATATTAAATCAATCTGATCTTTTCAGCTTTATTCCAAGTGTGTAGTGTTGAAGCGAATATATATATATATATATATATATATATATATATATATATATATATATATATATATATGTGTGTGTGTGTGTGTGTGTGTGTGTGTGTGTAGGAAAAAGGAGTACCGTTTGGAACTGGATGAAAAAAAACTCTTTATTATCACGAGAAGAACCATAAATATGGTAAACGCCGACTATTACCAGATTGGAAACTTTTCACTGACGCTAGACAGAATGTCTTTGCCTGTCTTGTTCGGTCATTTTACATTTTTCTTCTCGAACTCAAGGGCAGTGACATTTGAGTCCGCGGTCAAGCTGGTCCCACAACCACCTGATGGAACAAGACATTTGGGAAAATCATAAAAACAACATAATGAAACTGGATTTAAAATGTAGACTGTTTTGAGTCTACCTTTGAAAGTCCAACTGAGTCTAAATATTGTTCCGTGAGACGTTTTTTGGGCTGAAAGCGAAGAAAGTGTGTTTTGCGTTTCATGCCTCATTTTATTATACACACAGCTTAGTTTTAAAAAAATTTGGACGAATGACTTTCATCTACAATACACACTGACGGAAAAAAATTCGCATTGCCAAAAATAATGACATCTACATCTACATCCATACTCCGCAAGCCACCTGACGGTGTGTGGCGGAGGGAGAATGTAGCGAAATGTAGAGTAGCGAAATTTCGGGAGTGCATTTGTCTAGGTAACATATTTAACTGATCAACATTGCAAGATCACAGGTTAATGTGAGCACGAGATAAGCTATTGCAAATGTGAAATTGCATTAATAACCGGTGTAACAGCTAGAATGTAGAATTCTGCATGCAAATGTGTGTGTATTGTGTGGTACAGGTGCCGGATGTCAGTTTGTGGGATAGAGTTCCATTGTTGCACGCGTTCGGTCAATGCAGGGACGGTTAATGCTCTTTGTGGATGACACTGGCGTTGTCGTCCGATGATGTGCCATATGTGCTCGATAGGAGACTGATCTGTTGGTCGAGCACGCCAAGGCAACATGTCGCATGTTGGGTTACGGCAGCGGTATGTGGACGAGCGTAATCCTGTTGGAAAACACACTGTGGAATGCTGTTCATGGATGGCAGCGCAACAGGTCGAATCACCAGACTGACATACAAATTTGCAGTCAGGGTGCGTTGGATAGCCACGAGAATGCTCCTGCTATCATGCGAAATCTCACCCCAGACCATAACTCCAGATGTAGGTCCAATGTGTTTAGCGCGCAGACAGGTTGCTCGCAGGCCCTCAACTGGCCCCCTTCTAACCAACAACGGCCATCACTGGCATCGAGGCAGAACGAGCAGTCATCAGAAAACACAACAGGACTCCATGCTGCCCTCCAATGAGCTCTCGCTTGTCATCATTGAAGTCACAAATGGCGGTGGTTTGGTGTCAGTGGAATGCACGCTACAGAGCGCCTGGCTCGGAACTGTCCTCGAGGAAACCGATTTGTTACAGTTCGTTGAGTCACTGTAGTGCCAATTGCTGCTCAGATTGCTGCTACAGATGCAGAACGATGCGCCAGAGCCATACGCCGAACACGGCAGTCTTCCCTGTCTGTAGTGCCACATGGCCGTCAGAAGATCGGTCTTCTTGCGACCGTATATTCTCGTTACAACCGCTCTCATGTACAACTAGCACTCATGTACAGTGAGTACATTCCTACAGTATCGCGGAAGGAACATCCAGCTTCTCGTAGCCCTATCACACGACCTCGTTCAAACTCAGTGAGGTATTGACAATGGCGTCTTTGTCGCCTTAAAGGCATTCTTGACTGACATCAACTCACCAAGTCCAATCTAAAAGGTAACTAACACTGATGACCGTTACATAGCATATTTAAAACAAATTATGCGACTAACGTCGAAATTTGAATAGACATAATCATTTAGATGCAGCCTCCAGAGAAAGGCTGGAGGCTTTTGAGATCTGGACATGGCGGAAGATGGAAAGAATAAGTTGGATGGACAGAGTAAAAAATGAAGAGGTACTGAGAAGAGTGGGAGAGAAAAGACAGTTACTAGATGTAATAAAGAAAAGAAAAAGAAATTGGATTGGGCATATATTAAGAAAGAATGACGGACTGATAAAAACAGTTTTAGAAGGTTATGTAGAAGGGAAAAGGAAGCGAGGAAGGAAGAGATTCCAGATACTGGATGACATGATGGACGGTACAACATACAGCAGCCTTAAGAAGGAAGCAATGGATCGCAGAAAATGGAGAGGCAAAGGACCTGCTAATATAGCAGATAACTGATGATGATGAATCATTTAGATGTAGAAACACGCCTGCCAAACTTCGTTTATGCCTCACAGCTCCTTGGTGTCGCAATTATTTTGCTGTCACTGTATTTGAAGAAATCTTTCATATCATTAACACAAATATTATTTTTTCACAGACTTGTAACACACTTGAAATTCTTGTTTTAGGAAAAACATACATTCTGGCCGCCTCCATACCCGAGTGGTTACCACCGCTGCCTTAGGTACGGAAGGACCCGGGTTCGAGTCCCGTGATCTCCTCGGATTTTTCTGAGTTAGGTAGGCTGGGTCGGGGTTCACTGTCTCCTGAGGCCAGCCGAGCAGCTGCTTGCAGAAACAATCAGCGTCATAATCAAGATGCACTTACTGGCAGTAAAGGCCGGAGAGCGTGCCGACGTGCTGATCACATGTGCCTCGATCATAGATCGCTACTCAGATTGCCTTGTAGGGAACAGTCGGACAGTCGGTGTGTGATGTTTACGTTTTACATAATTTTCGTGACAATTATTGTAATTACGCTCTTTCGTTTCCGTAATTTACATCTCAAACCAGCTTAGACTATATGTCAATATAGCACAGAAAAAATGTTATGCCAGGAGAAGTTAATATCTATTTATGTCTTTTGTTAAAAATCTTTTCTTGTTGATACAAAATGTACAATGGTATTTTTAAAAAAGTGATAAGTGCTGGACTACAGGTCAGACTGTCTGTGGTTCGGTCCTTGGTGACTCTTTGGATTTTTATGCCACTTATTACTTGTCTCACATTTGATATTATTTTAATTAGTGAGAAATGTCGAATGGCTCTGAGCACTATGCGACTTAACTTCTGAGGTCATCAGTCGCCTAGAACTTAGAACTAATTAAACCTAACTAACCTAAGGACATCACACACATCCATGCCCCGAGGCAGGATTCGAACCTGCGACCGTAGCGGTCGCTCGGCTCCAGACTGTAGCGCCTAGAACCGCACGGCCACTCCGGCCGGCGAGAAATGTCGAGCTGCTTCGTTGTTCGGAGTCACGTTAAACTATGGGTCGGTTCAAAGGCCAGAGGAGAGCCACGTCACGCCACTTACAATAGGGCGGCACTTCGTAAGGCATTGTGCTGTTCACTCCAACTTTCGAGTTGGTTGGTTGGTTGGTTCTGGGGAAGGAGACCAGACAGCGAGGTCATTGGTCTCATCGGTTTAGGGAAGGACGGGGAAGGAAGTCGGCCGTGCCCTTTGAAAGGAACTACCCCGGCATTGGCCTGGAGCGATTTCGGGAACAACTTTCGAGTTGATGACAATCTTTCTTAGGCAGATAACATAATTTGTGAATGTATAGTACCATGCTGTTAAAGATATTTTAAGAGTATGCTTTGTGTGTGTGTTACAAGTGTGTGTGTGTGTGTGTGTGTGTGTGTGTGTGTGTGTTTGAGTGCGTACGTGAGTTAGGTGTGAATTACATTAGAATTCAGTTTATAAAATACACTGTTTTCGAATTTCACTGTTAGAAGCTAGTGAATGAAAGATCTTCGGACACAATAATAATTTGCTCGTTCTCATACGTCATCCAACTGAAACCTCTCCTTGTCAATAAACAACTGCTATCACGTGAACAGTGGTCACAGTCAAATGCTACAGGCCAAGGCAACTATCTCCTCATGACGTATGCGCATAGTGCCAGTTGTCCTGCAGCGGTGTCAGGATTCATCAACGGGACTTATTATCCGCATAAGCTTTCGTAAAGTATTAAGAAACCGTGAAACGATCCCGGTAATTACAGAGACAGTACGGCGATGGTAATTCAGCGTGTAGCTCGCTTCAAATGAAATCTCGCTGTCCACGTCGTATTCTGAGAAAGCGCGTTGCTTGCGGGCAAGCGGGTGTTATTTCCAAGCGAACCGGAATGCGCACAGCAGACAGTTGCCCGCTAACGACTACTGCGCAGACGCGTCATAGCGACACACGTCAGCGGCCAATTGACGTGACGTAGCGTAGCATTTCCTCCGTCGAATCTCTTCAACTGCAAAAAAATATCCGTCACGCGACGTATCCCACACGGAACAGAGATAACACTTGCCGATCAGGCCGTAATGGATATGCAGTAGATTCGTCAAGAGGAAGAAAGATATGGAGCATGACAGTCTAAAATTATTCCACGAGTGTAAATTACTTAGTGCTGGTTTATATACTTACCTGGGGGCCCTCTTCTTATCGTTAACGCTTACAGTACTGCCATACTGTGCAATTAAAACACTTGGTTTTGCGTGTGTGTGTATGTGTGTGTGTGTGTGTGTGTGTGTTTGTATGAGAAGGGTGGTGGGGGGGGGGGGGGGAGCAGGGTATAGAAACGGGGAACAGTTCACACAACTCATTCAAAGGAAATATGTTGAGACAGGTGCTTGTATTGTTATTCTGTTGTGCGATGACAGTAAACAGTAAGTGTTCTATTAAGCACGCTACAGGACTATAGCCTCAGCGTCGCATCGCTGGCCGACAAAAGCACGCCGATTGGGCATGTCACAAATACAGTTCGAAACGTAAAACACAGATTACTCTACTGGATGTTATGCGTTATGCGTGTAGTGACCTGTGTGTGACCCGAAACATCGTCGCTATTTGTGGAATAGAACCGTCTTAATTCATCTAAATACCATATCTCTTAGTAAGTGTGCTCTTGTCGTCAAGGACATGTAAATTATATCTTTATGCGTTTTACCGAGAGACCTACAGTCTACCTTTGAATTTTATCCATGGTGCAACTTCGAATGTTTCAGATAATAGTGAAATTGACTAAGGAGAAAATTGCGTGAAATATTAGAAAAAGCACAACAGCAGGGTGGTGACCTGTCAGAGAAACCTGGAAAATCGGAAATCCTCATAGAAATTGACTTTATTATAAAATTCAAGGAAATGTTATGAAATTCTGTAAGACTCAGGATATTCGAAGGGTCTCCAGGGTGAACTGAACTGTTTGTTGGCGGAAAGTCATTTTGTTAAAAATAATTATGAAATTCCGCTACGGAAACAAGCGGTTGTAGACTTGCGTAAGGAAAAGTGAAAAAAAAACATTAATTGTTGCAATGTTTGTTGGTCGATCACGGTCCTCAGGATTCTTTGTTATTGTCAGTCATAGGTTTTCGGGTTCCAGGAGCGTTTATCACTGCAAGATCGTGCGATAGGGTGTAACGCGAGCAGAAAATTTATCATATTTCTTGGAATTCGTCATTCGCACAGAAGCAATAGTGTTTTCTTTTTTCTAATTTCATAAAAGATATAAATACGAGAAGTACTTTGGCGACTTTCATGGAGTGTGGTGTGAGGAGTTTCCAGTTTCAAACATGATGTGGCATTGCTATCAAAGCCAACTGACACTACATTCCTATAAATGAAGTTCTAACACTGTTTTAAATATTAATAACCAGAAAATACTTTCGGATTGATAAGTATCTATCTTTAAAGGCTGAGCGAAGTTCCATACACATTAGCCTATACAACCATGTCGTTCTCACGATCGCCAAAAGCAGAATAGCCTGATCGTCGCTCTGTTGAGGCCTTGAAGCAACACTGTAACACTGTATGACGTCACACCCGTCTACCCAGGGCCGCACGAGAAATACGCCCCCCCCCCCTCCGCCCCAGCGTAACGGAGTGTGACGTCACACTAGTCGGCTCGTCCGCCACACTTTGCGAACGCTCTGCTCCGTGCAGGGCCCACGGGAAATCAGTACGTAATTGAAAAGGTACCCACTAAAGGTCATGTATTTAAACGTACAGTCAAGAATTATTAAACTCGTTTGGAATAGTTATTCCTTTCTCGCCGGAGACGGCTGCTGGCACTCGTAAGACCTGCAGCGCCAAGTGTTGTGACGTAAGCGCCACAGCCTGTCTTTCTCGTGCCTTGCGGCTCGCGCCAGCCACAGACGCTTCGGCGCATGTACCCAGGAGGGGGAGGGGGCTAGACGAGACCCCCCCCCCCTCCACCCCCACTGAAACCTGGAATAGAGTGTTTTTATTTATTACAGAATTACTTAGTGAGGTGGCGCTCTTTACTCACATTCGGGGGAGAACGACAGTTGAAAGCGCAGGCCGGCCATCCTGAGTTACGTTTTCCGTGATTTCCCTTAATGGCTTAGAGCAAATGCCGGGAAATACCTTTGATAAGGGCATTGTCAATTAGCTTTCCCATCCCTAATCCGAACTCCATCCCTTAAACTCTAATCTTCCTTTTTTTTCTTTCATTACAGAATTCTCATACACTTCCGCGAAGTGGTTTCCCATGATTCTGCTGAACCTATCGTTTAGCCAATTGTAGCAATTTCTGTGTCACCTATAAAATTTAGTTCTTGAGGCATGACTAGTCTCGAAAGTGACCAACTCATGTACGTTAAAAATTGCCAGTTTTAGAGTCTTGTCCCTCCCACCCCTACCCTAGATAAATTTCTGCGGGCACCCATCATAGAAGCTGCGCGTTTACCAACCTACTGCAGTGTGAAATATATCTTTGACCATATATTTAATTACTCATTAGATTTCAGTGGCCTGTCAAACAATGGCAACGGATCGAAGCATGTGCCTGTGAGCAATTTTCATATACCAGATGGTTATAATTAAAGTGCAGCAACCCACATAAGTCCGCTGTGCGCTGTAATTACCGTATGGCAGCGAAACTTGGCTGATTTTGTAATGTGTTAATGCGGCACCGATTTACGCTGGAAAAAATTAGTTCCAAATTTGGCCACCAGATGCAAATCTGGCTCTGTGAATGCAAGAAAGACATTTGGAAATGTTTCCATATGTAAGCGCCGCTTGCACAGTTTGTTCACTATGAGGACTGGAGACGTCGACGAGATTTTGTACAGCACCAGATTTGCACCTGGTGGCCACAATTGGAACTAATTTTTTCCAATGTAAATCATTTCCGCATTATCGCATTAGCATATCTACCAGGTTTCGCAGCAGTACGATAATTACAGACGACAATGGACGTTCATGAACAGCTGCACATTAATTATGGCCATCTGGAACTTCGTTTGCACTTTTCTCACATAGGGTGAGCAAAATAAAATTGATCCGGAAAATGTTTACAATAAGACTGACGTAGGACTGACCCTAGTTGTCGAACGTCACAGAAGATGCAAAAGATGGCCATCGTTAACGCCAATGCAGTGCTGTGCTCGCTTAATCAAACTGTGAGACACCCGAAACAGCTATACCTGAGCCATAGCAGCAAGAATGTTTTCGATGTCCTGCTGTAGCACTCCCAATGTGTGAGGATTATTAGAGTGTACCTGACCTTTTAATTTGCCCTACTGTAAAACTCGCAAAGAGACAGAGGGCGGGCGATCTAGGTGGAGAGGAGATTGCACTGCTTCTTCTGACTGTTCTGTCCGCATCGAACACCTCATCAACTCGTGATAAGATTCTCAAGGGGGTGTGTGCTGTTGCTCCGTTTTGCTGCAAATATCCATTCATCTTCTGAGAGTTGATCCAAATATGGATTAAACACTTTGTGGACACATCGGTTAACAGTAACAATTACATACGATGCAGACACCAGACATTCCACACCAAACACCAATCTGGAGATTATGTAATGGTTCTCCAAAGTACTGATGCATAATGGCGCATCTTCTATGAGCTCAAATAGCCTGACAGGCTGAATTATATCTCATCTGAAGAAATGAAAAACTGCGAATCTAAAAGTCCTAATTCCCCTTCACTCAGAAACCACCAGCAGAACTCAGCATGCAAAAGTTCGTTTGCATGCTTTAACAAAGGCATGGGCAACCTTTTGTGGCCCCCTGGCCTGATCCACTTCGTTACTGAAGCTCACTGGCTGCCTCGTCACGTGACGCGACAACAGCGCTCCTAACGCATACAATCAAAACTACAGTGTACGTGGGGTTAATGCTGTCACCGACCGTCGGCGCAATGTACTCGATCAGAACACTTCGAAGGCTTTTTTTCCTTTTTTTACTTCTTCAAAAATACTTTCGCCGGCAGTGGTTCCTTTTAATGGCTCTAATGACGATGGTTCTTCCGTTATGTCGAACTCCACGTCTATGCTACGAACAAAAAATGGTAATTGAGTTGCGTCTGACAAATCAGTGCTCTCATCCAAAGAGACCGCAAATGCTTCGAATGTGGTAGCATGGTCATTCAAACTCTTTTTAATGTCATCAGCGCCGGCCGGTGTGGCCGTGCGGTTCTAGTCGCTTCAGTCTGGAACCGCGTGACCGCTACGGTCGCAGGTTCGAATCCTGCTTCGGGCATGGATGTGTGTGATGTCCTTAGATTAGTTAGGTTTAAGTAGTTCTAAGTTCTAGGGGACTGATGACCACAGATGTTAAGTCCCATAGTGCTCAGAGCCATTTGAACCATTTTTGAATGTCATCAGCCATCGTACCATTCTGCCGAACAACTGTTCGTCATGATAAACTTATCTGTTCGAACTCGTTTTCTTTATCGGTTCATAGGAAATCTGCTATGTCCAAGATGCACCCCTGTACGAATTCGCCTTCACCAAGAGGTTTTAACGATTTGGTGAATTTTTTTACTCATTATAAAACTACGTCACTTTAACCGAATTGTCACTCTGTCTTTACGGTTGCTTGTGCAATGTGAAAATCAATACTTTAATTTTGCATTTCTGCATTTGCAGTTGTTGAGCAACGTGTTACGTAGAAAAGTGCCTTTTCATATTATATAGCTTGACAACAGGTTGTGACTCGTTAAACGTCAAGCAAATGGGTTTATCTTTGTAATGGTAACGAAATAATCCTCCATCCATTTCTACCGGAATTGTCGACATTCAGCATCTACTCTTCTCTTGTTAATGCCGGGCATTTTGCGAAAACACGCGCACGAAATTAACAAACAACTAGCACAGAACATTACGTATGAACCGACAACTAATAACTAGTTAGTTCATCTGCTGCCGCTGTTCAGATCGGTACATTTCGGTAGTAGTCGGTAATTTTCGTTCATTGTCACCTACTAGCAACGTTTGCGATCTATCAGTGTGTGAAGCAGAATTAGACAGCAAGCAGTACATAATGCGGGTATGTTGCCAACACTGATCCATAGGCGATAATATTCCAAGCACCCCTTCAGCGTGGTCAGCTGTTTCCCCCACTCTTCGCGTGGACATGAGCACATGGACTATAACTTCGCGCTCAGACCGGAAACGTGTTTCTCTTTGTTGTTCAAATCCGGTAGCAGCGAAATGGGATTGCTCATGCGCGTAGTAAGCAAGACTTTCACTGGTCTGCCGGTTGTCTTACCGTGCTTTAACCCATGCACAACAGTAAATTTGTAAGAATTCAGATTAGGTCCTTTTTTATAATGTTTTTTATAATGTTTCGACATGGCAATCTCTTTAGTTCCAACTCGCAACAGATAAATGGTATTGATATTTTGTCGGACTTTGTTTTAGACTTGCTTCACTCGAGCACTCTGGTGTTGGAACACTTTATGGGTAGTTACGGCTTTTATTTGCTGCAGATCCCCTTTCGTATCATTTTACCCTAACTTTCGCATTGCAGACTTTGTTGAAGATTTGCCAAAACACCTGCACTCGTAAACTCCTGCGCAAACAATTCTGCGCACGTTTTCCACAAATTGTGCTTCGTATAACACTCGACAATGAAGACACGTTGTTTTACGGTCCATTTTGTGTTCTATTTAATTGGTCACCAAATAGGTCTGCTCCTCTCACACACTGAAATATAATGACACAGAGAAGTACTCCGGACAGAGCATGTGGGATATACGCACGTATAGATGTGTGACACCAACCCGTGCGTCGAATTCATGGTTTCCTGCATATTTTGTGATAGGTACTTCTGTTCACTAAAAAGGGTCAGTTCTGCCTGAGTCTTATAAATAATTCCAAGCTAGTATTATTTTGGGCACCCTCTACATCAGGTTATCGCACAGTGACAGGTTGCGTCAGAGAATGGTGTTGGACGTCTTCCACAATTATTGATAAAACTGAAAATCCTAGCTGAACAGGGAATAATGCCCAATAAGCGACGTAGAAACTCGAAAAATTTCAGTTGCGGCCATGAAAACTGCAAATGTAAAACTTCCTCCCACGTATAACAATACTTGGTTCAGGAAGTTGGAATTTCACCATGCAAGAAACTGGAAATTCCAAGGAAATCTTTTGACGAAACAAAGTTGCCACCCCGTACAATAAGCTGGCCCTCGACACATCCTTGCACTGTAGACTAATTGTCTGTCGAATACATTGTCCCAAAGCAAGCAGTTCATAACTTAATTTACTGTTCTAGAAAGCGTTCCATGCTTGGAAGCGCGAACTACGTTTTGCGTATCGTCTCGAGTAAATTAACTTCATCGATTGCCTGCCGTTTCCCAGAAACGCGCCCACGCAAGCGAAGTAGGTGAGTGTGACGAATACCTGGTTCAGGGTCACAATCTCTTCCATAAAACGCTGAACGCACCAAACGCAGAGCTGTGTTACCATCGGTAACAGTATTTCGAATAAGGTGCGCGGGGCAGAATTCAGCGAGGTACCGGTTGGTTATAATTAAACAGCAATTACTCATGGACGTCCAGTATGGGCTGCAATTATAGTATGACAGAGAAACGTGTGACCGTGCTAATGCGTTAATGTAGAACCGGTTTATGCTAGGAAAAAAATTAGTTCCAATTGTGGCCACCAGGTGCAAATCTGGCGCTTTGAATACAGTAAAAACTATAGAAATATTTCCATATGTAATGGGTTAGGAACGGGACGCTGGGAGAAAAGATGAAACAAGTGAGAAAGGCATAATGCTGGTTTCATTATTAACCGCCGCTTACATAGTTTGTTCATTGTAGACATCGACGAGATGCTGCCTTCGTAAAAGGACGAGATCAACAGCGCCAGATTAGCACCCGATGGCCAAAACTGCAAACTACTTTTCTTTCAGTGTAAATCGGTTCCGCATTAACGCATTACCATATCTACCAAGTTTCGCTGTCATACGATAATTACAGCCCATACTGGACCTTCATGAGTGGCTGCACTGTAATTATTATAAAACATAGTATATGAGTATAGAAATATGTTAAGGTATCTTGCTTCTTCTACAAAGGCGAACAGTTAAGTTAATTTGCGTTCATTTTATATGTTTCATATAACTGAACAATATCGGAGCATTACTTAAATAACAAAACGAACTTATATGGTTTTCATGTTGCCATGTAACAAAACAGATATCAAAGTAGGGAACAACAGTCTTTGTTTCCTATGTTTCTTCTACAATTCCCCTTGCTCTTTCCTAAATCTTCTCATAAGCGACAGTAGTGTAGTGGAGTCGACTATTTGAAAAATATCTTCTGGAAAACACAGATAACACTGTCGGCTTATGGCTACTAGAAAAGAACCAAGTTTCTTAAGACTTGAGCACTCGGGGCGAGAAGAACGAAACACTGAATGCCTGAAACGCGAAAGCATCGAAGAAAATCATAGTCTGGACCGCGCTGGCAATTTATTCAGAAAGGAGAAGCCATTTTAGCTGGCATTATACGGATGCTTTCTTTACTAATTTCTCGAATTACCGACAACGTGAGTATTTTTTAAAAAAGTTAAAAAAATTGTGAGTTCACAGAGACCAATCCCAAACATCATTCTTTTGCAACATCTGGGGCAGTGCGAAAGACTCAACAACAGGAAGCGCAAATTCGAAATAAATAATAGCGCTTCAGATCGCTGCGTAATTTTCACAGGAAACATCCCAGCATTGGCGTTAAGTAATTGAGTACAATCACGATAAATTTAAAATCAGAATATCCGTATGGGGTCGTGCAGACCGTTCGCCGTATCAGACGCAGAAGACCACACAGAATCTACTTCGATTCAACAAAGTATTTTACTATGACGTCTGCGTGAATAATGAGGTGATTGTTGTATAATTCCTCTTGCTCTCTTGTAATTTTTTTTACGTGCCAGAGCCGGCCGCGGTGGTCTAGCGGTTCTAGGCGCTCAGTCCGGAACCGCGCGACTGCTACGGTCGCAGGTTCGAATCCTGCCTCGGGCATGGATGTGGGTGATGTCCTTAGGTTAGTTAGGTTTAAGTAGTTCTGAGTTCTAGGGGACTAATGACCACAGATGTTAAGTCCCATAGTGCTCAGAGCCATTTGAACCATTTTTTTTTTTTTTTACGTGCCAGAATAAAATAGTTAGGGTCGTCTACTTCAAACATCTCTTCGGGAAAACGCAGATAACAACGTCGGCTATGCCGCTGTGTTAATTGACGTTCTGTATTTCACAATTAATAAGTCCACTTTTTATGCGTAACCCGTAACTGGTACACCTGGGTCCCAGGGACCCGAGCGAAATTTCTTTTTTCCAGCTCCGTGATGTGTGTGGTAGCACTGACTTCCCTCTCCCTGTACTCTCCTAACAATCAACTGGCTACCAGCCCACAACATTGTTGCAGGCGTTTCTTTGTTAGTTTTGTTTCTATAAAGGTGATCGGGTCCCGTGGACCCAGGTGTACCGTTAGTGAAAGTTTTCTTTTCGTGGCATTATTTCCGGTATCTTGGATTTACGGTGTAGTGCTTCAGAAAAATGAGCGAGGAAGATACTACAGATAATCTGAACGAACCATTGGACAGTGATATTGAAGACATAAGTGGAAGCGACAGTGACTATGAAATTAGTGAACATGAAACTGGAAGTGATGAAAGTGATGATGGAGACAGTAACAACGAACAATCTGGAACTAATTATATCTATGGAAGAAACAGATTCAAGTGGTCAACAACACCCAGCATACGTGGAAGAACCTCTCAAACCAACATCATTGCTCCAATTCACTTTCCTGGCATACGTAATGCAGCTAGACAGGTAACAGAAAAGACCCCTCTAGCATTTTGGGAACTACTTTTCAGCAAAGAAATGATTGCAGAGGTAGTACTCAGAACCAATGAAAAGATTATGTCATTGCCACCTGAGTCAAAAAAGAATTCTTTTTCAAATCTAACAGACAGTACTGAAATAAAAGCTGTCATAGGTCTTTGTTATTTGTGGGGAGCCTTCAAGTCAAACAACGAAGATCTGAATGGTTTATATGCTACAAACGGCACTGGTAGACCAATTTTTAGGGCAACTATGCCCTTGAAACGTTTGCTGTTTTTATTACGTTGCCTTCGTTTTGATGATGCAGCAACCCGTGACGCAAGGAAACTCACAGATAAACTGTACCACATCTCTTGGCTCTTCAATTCATTGATAGAAGCTTGTCAAGAAAACTATTCAGTCGGAGAGTACGTCACTGTTGACGAAATGCTTGTAGGATTCCGTGGTAGATGTCCATTTAGGATGTACATTCCATCCAAGCCACGGAAATACGGTATAAAAATATTTATTCTAGCTGATGCCAAAATGCACTACTGTTTGAATGCAGAGATATATTCGGGAAAATCAGCTGTAGCCATCCCGCGCCGTGTCCTCTTACCAACAGCTGTTGTCATGCGGTTGGTTGAACCAATCAAGGGAAGTAACAGAAATGTGACAGGGGACAACTGGTTCTCAAGTGTGGAGTTGGTCAATGAGTTGTCGAACTGTAATTTGACTTATATTGGCACCATGAGAAAGAACAAGGCTGAGCTACCACCAAGCTTTTCAACAGCAAAGGGCAGAAATGTGTCTTCTTCAATCTACGGATACTCTGGTTCTGTAACAATACTTTCACACGTCCCCAAAAAGAACAAGGTTGTCAACCTGATATCGACAATGCACCATGGAGAATGTATGGTGGAAAATAAGCCTGAAATAATCCATGACTACAATAAAACAAAAGGTGGAGTTGACGCACTTGACGAAAAGACGCATAATTACACGACTTCTAGAAGAACAAGGCGGTGGCCTATGGCAGTCTTCTACACTATGCTAGATATAGCAGGTGTAAATGCTTTTGTTTTGTACCATGGGAAAGAAGATACTGATGATGTGACACGCAGAGAATTCCTCATTGAACTAGGTACACAACTCATAAGTGATTGTATGAAAAGAAGATTGGATTCTCCATTTTTGAGAAAAGATATCCGAAATTCCATTTGTGATATTCTAGGCATGACCCCCTCCAAGGCATCAGGAACATCCCAGGTTCACAGTGAAGCTGGTGCTACTAAATCGAAGAGGAAAAGATGCTCAGTGTGCCCATCTAAAAAAGACAGGAAAGCATCCCGGGCGTGTGCCAGATGTCGAACACCATTATGTTTGGAATGTTCCACTGCTTTATGTCCAAACTGTTTCGGTAGTCTGGATGAATGAAATAACTGAAATGGACTGGTGAAGATGCTGTATAATTGAAACCTAATATTTTGTCATAATTTCTGCTATTTTCAAAGATCACATAGTCATTTAGCTGAGAAATGTACTAAAATTTATCCAAAAGTTGTGCCTGCAGAAATTTTTATATTGATTTTGAACTTTTCTTCTGGCTTACTGTTGTGAAGCATAGTACATTTTGTGTTTAAACGTGAAGTTTCAGTTGTCTATCTTACTATTTGTAACTGATGTGCAGGACTTTCCAAAAGTATATTTTTCACATTTCGTATTTTATGCAGTTTATTGTCCTTTTTTGTAACATCTTTAAGGTATGACCATAAATGAGGAATGTGGTTTTAAAACATTAGTAACAAAACATTAATAAAAGTTTCATATTTAAATTTCATTTAAATGTGTTTTTTTTACCAAAATATACTCAAAACTTGGGTGGGTCCCGAGGACCCAGATGTACCTTATGTGTTACAATTTATAGGTGTACCAGTTACGGGGTAATATTGTTTTTTTACGATAACTTACCTCGTAACTTTTATCAGTGTTAAAATTGATTTTAATTTCGTTCATCGTATTAGATTTTTTGGGAAAACCTGCAACTGTGTCATTCATGACTTAAGTAACTGGTGCAGTTTGAATTATTTAAATCATGAAAACTTATCTTGCCTACCTAGAGTACATGTAATACCCGAAAACAAAATTAGCACATAATTACTAAAGTTTGAGATTTTTTATAACAACTCTTTGACTGTTCGACACGTGTAGATGGAGACAAAAAGAACTTCACTCGCAGAGTTCAGGGAACAACAGTATCAAGATTTGCGAGTAAGATGGGAAGACAAAAGTGGTGTTTTGTTGTAGAGGCACGGTGCTGAAGCTTGATATTCGCTGAAACGAGCCTATTTCCTTCAGCGTCCAAACCTTAACGAAGAAGGCAATTTCGCCACCGCTCATTCCATTTGCCTGGAAGCAATCGGTTGATGATCATCGCAGTGTGGACAGAATCGCGGTGACTAAGACACCTAAGAACTCATGTGGTTCAAATGGCTCTGAGCACTATGGGACTTAAAATCTATGGTCATCAGTCCCCTAGAACTTAGAACTACTTAAATCTAAATAACCTAAGGACAGCACACTACACCCAGTCATCACGAGGGAACTCATGTGACTGTGTGAGCTGTCTAGAGTGAATTGGAGGAACCCGAACGCGCCACTATTGCCTTACGATAACGGCGCAGAGTACGAGCCGCGTATACTAGAAACACCGAGCGAGTTCAGGAGACCGGCAGCGTACTGTACCCCGGTTCGTTGGGTGGTGGGGGGGGTCTGACGCGTTGGGAAGTACTGCACACTCGGCTGCGGTATCAGTACGCAGAAGGGGCCGCTCTGACTCAGGGTCGTGACGTCACCCGGCGTTGCCAAGCTGCGCCATTGCTTTCCGCTATCCCGTTTCACAGCCAGCCCAAGCCGCTGTTATGCTTTTCAACCTGTTTGCGTTTGTTTTCGTCTGCTCCTCACCACGCAGGCCTCTACACGCCGCACACAGATCGCTTTCGACGAACTCTTCCCGTGTTGTTACACATTAAATAAATTAGTACACTGAAAACATCCGTGTTGTCATTATCACGTTGTACAGTGTGAGAGCTGCTTGAAAACATTGTTACTTGTTTAGCACTCGTTCTACTTGTAGTAGTTATTGGTTGTATACCCAACTGAGTTTAAGGCTTCTGGTTTCCAAATTCTTTCCGAAAGACATAAAGCAATGCAGTATTCGTTTCGGCTCTGTGGTCAAGTGCCAGACTGTGGATCCAAAGACCTCGAGTTCGATTACCAATAAGTCACTTTTTTCACATCTGCTGTGTTTGTTGGTGTGAAAAAGACAGTGTTGCACCATACTTCGGCGTCCGCATCAGACTGTAGGTAGCCCTGAAGCGAGCAGCGTTAAGAGTTCGAAGGTCGAAGGAAGACGATAGCATATCTTCTCCAACACGACCACGCCTAGCAAGGCAGTGAGGTGCTCAGGTCCAATCTTCAGGTTGATGACAGCTTTACTTAAAAGTCGATGTATTGTAATGCGATCACGACTGTCAGGACATCGTACCTGTAATTAGGTCGTAATGGCAGGATAATGTGGCATAATTTATAAAAGAAATGTTAGATTTAAAACAGCGACTTGTTAGACCTGCTCGTGTAGATCGTCATATAGGCACGAAAGTGGTCCAGACACACCCATTCACAGTTAACAAAATACTGGCTGGTCCCATTTCTCCATCAGAGGAACGTAACCATGAATGAAAAGGCTCAAGCACTTAACACAGAGTTTCCGCGCGTTGCCGACAGATGGTGTACGTGATGTATTTAATGCACCACTGTGAGATCGGAAACGAGTATAAGTCGTAAACGAGTTCTAGATATGCAATGATCGAAGACTCATGAACTGTGGATACTGCAATGAAATCGACTAAGGCCACGAAAAAAGAAATAGTTGCTGGGTGTAAATTTTCACCGCACATTTCTTACCAATGAATCGCAAGCGACACTTCGCATCACGCATGCCATATGGTCGTTAGTAGTGACTTGTTCGAATGAGATTTTTTCTGTCTCAGATCTAATGCTACTTCGATTTTATGTCTTTTTTTTAATCGTTTGGTGAGACAGTTACCTGGTAATAATAATTTGTGAAGATATAAAGCGAAACCATCAGTCCCATATAATCAATCCTATATAATCAATTGTCAATAGAGGAAATTACGTGTTCGATTGATTAGTAGGAGAGTAAGAAACTGCAGTTTGCCTGCAAAACGGATAGCTTACAAAATGTATGTACGGTACGTACTGGAATATCGCTGTATGTACGGTACGCACTGGAATAATGCTGAAGGCCAGACCATATAGCATGCACAGAGAAGGCTCATGCCAAAGGCCCAGGCCTGTTTGTCTAGTGATGGAATTCTACTGTGCAAAAAATTACTTTTCCAGAAGCTCGGACAACCTTTTGTGACTTGAGGGATTGATGCTTTCATCGGTTTCCATACACTGCGGAACATTTATTCGCTTTAATAGGATACCTGTTCCGTAATTTTTGTCTATACAATAGAGGCCCTTCATATTGCTATCCAACACATTAAGTGCATGTCTCCATGATTTTGTTTCTATTTCCACTCCATTTTCCGTAACACGTCAGAGACTGTAAGCAGTAGTTCAAATGGCTCTGAGCACTATGGGACTTAACTTCTAAGGTCATTAGTCCCCTAGAACTTAGAACTTGAAACGTCCCCTTAGAACAATTATACAAGATTGTGCTTAACCTGACACACAATATTATTTAGCGCAACGCAATCTGACTTTCAAAAATCCCTACAAAAGAATGGCCCTGACTAACATTAAACTATACCTTTCACAATTAATTTACCTCACAAAAATCTTCATTACTCGAACTACTGCAATACAGCGAGCGCCACTATTGCCAGCTAAATAAAAGATTCAAACTACAGAAGGCACTAACTACTGATAGGGATAGTTAGCAAATGAAAGATATTAATAGGGAACAAACAATGTATTTACCTTAATAGTCATAATATATATATATAGCAGTTCATGACAAATTACAAACCTCCGCCATCTCTCTCCCCACTGCTGGCGGCTCACCTCCAACTGCGCAACGCTACGCGCTGTCACATCCAGCTGCCGCTGCCAAACACTACAATGGCAGACAACAATGCAAACTAGCCACAGACTGCACACAGCACAGCCAGTGATTTTCGTACAGAGCGCTACGTAACGTTGCCAGTAAGAAAACATAAACAGCCTATTTACATAAAGAAAACATAAACAAACATAAACAGCCTACTTACATAAAGAAAACATAAACAAACATAAACAGCCTACTTACACAAAGAAAACATAAACAGCCTACTTACAAACTACTTAAACCTAACTAACCTAAGGACATCACACACATCCATGCCCGAGGCAGGATTCGAACCTGCGACCGTAGCGGTCGCGCGGTTCCAGACTGTAGCGCCTAGAACCGCTCGGCCACTCTGGCCGGCGTAAGCAGTGGTTAACTTCACCAGCGACACAGGACAAACGACTGTCTATTATTTTTTAAGGTAGTACCATCTAGGGTGATGCGGTACGCAGTTACTTTTTTTGAAACATACTCCATTAATAAGCAAGTGTGTCACAGACATTCCTCATTTCAAACGTTAATTTTCGACCATCGGTTTCCCATTCCGAAATAGATTTATCTACCGTCTGTATAATTTGGCTTCTTAATGTTTCGCCCAAGCGAATCGAACGCGGAGAAAATTCATTTTATGGTACTGCAATTACTGTAACTAGTCACTTTGTTGTTTTGTTCACTGAAACTGCATAACACTTTGAGTGACTAACCACACATCTTCCGATGTTCGATGCTCGATCATTTCAAATATATCTCTCCAAGCCTCATGCTAATAACCGTTCCAGTGTCGTTTTGCTGTAAGATGACCATTGCAACACTTGATACCTTGTATTTTCGCAAAACAGTTTATAGATATAATGATGAACGTTGTTCATTTTATGACATCTTGGGCACTATTACTCGTTAATCGATCTTTTTTCGCGGATCCGCTGGTCCTTTTTCCTTTCAGTACAGAGACTGCTCTGACGTGCCATGCACTGGAAGCACTTGTAATTCCAGAACCGGAGCGACGCATTGGGGAAATAAACGGAAACTGGTGGGAAGCGCAGACGGCCATCTTGCTGCGGATGACAGTATCTCTGTGGCTGGGAGGTGCGGCCTGCGGGCGCGACAAAAACCAGTCTCTCGAGGCCCCACAAAAAACAGCCAGTTCCACGAAGAGCTGTCCCACTTGACTACAGAGCGAACGCACATCACAGTCCTATGTCAGAGCTTCTGAGCTTCGTTCACGTTTGCCACTGTTGACATCACTAACTGGCTGCACATTGCAGCATCGAGACAGTGCACTGCTTTTAGCAGTCGTCCCGTTGCTGTGAAAATTACACTCGCAGTGAGCCTTTTTTTTTCGACGAGGTCTTGCGGACGTGAAATTACCTAGTGGCTGCGACGAGGAAGATGCAACATTTTACGTTCACGCGGCTTCTCGCTGTCGCCGACGCAACTGCCTGCGGGGCGGAGAGAACGTATTAACTCTTTCCCAATGCAGAAAGGATAAGTGTGCTACACAGGCTCTGAAGAAACTCATCCGAGCACAAGATACTGGATTCTAGTAGCGTCTGTACTCGAAAAATGAATTCCCGATTGGACTCGCGAATTACAGGAGCCTGAGTAATTCTTGATTAAAACAGTGGATACGAAAGAAACGTCAGCACTGGGCATTATGAAAAAACAAGCCGGGAACCTTGTCTCTGATTACTTTCTTACACGTTTCGAATATCAGACATCTAAACTAAAACTGTATATTCCTCTGCCTCAAGATCAGACTTTGATATCAATTTGTGCATGTGGAGGCACCTATCATATTTCTTGTTGCTGGCAAGACGTGGCAGAAACTTTCAGGTTAAAATATTAAAAATCGGTGGCTCCACGGTAGGGTAAAAAGTATCATTTTGTACCGTAGTTCGGAGTGCACCTTAAATTGTACATTCCCCTACAACTGGCTGGATACGCCAGTTCAAAGGTCAGAGGAAGGCAACGGCATACCACCTCTAACAGGACCTTGCCTAGTAAAGCACTGTGGTGTTCAAACCAACCTTTGGGTTGATGCTAATATTTTCTTTTCACTTCGTCTTCAGTCACTGCGAGTTTTTATTTTTGAATAGAAATGTGAATTGCTTACAGTTATGGAAGTTAAATACTAATCTTCTGACGTGCCTAAAGTGGAATGCTTACAGTCAGTGTGTGCTGCTAGTTCTAACTTATAGGAGTGAGACTTGTGTTCGAATGCGAATTGGAAAATATAGGCGGTTAATGAATGAGCAAATGGGAGACGCCTGTTCAGCGTTACTAGAAGGGGCAGAAAATACACAAATGGCTCAGGTAACAAACTGCAGAGGAAGACGCAATTGTGATGGCAATAAACATGACATTTAATGTAGCTGGAACACTAAATGACTGGTGTACCAAGGAAGTTGTCAGTCGGACGGCAACAGGTAAGTAAATGCAACACGACGACCCGACGGGAGTTTGACAGCTGGCATTAGAAAACAAATAGAAACAAGCAATAGGACCCTAGAGGAGATGATGATGGCTACTACTTGATAGTGATATTCTACCTCAGGCACGCTTTGAACATCAATAGAAGACCGGAAATGTCACAGAACTCTGAATAAAATTATTGAAATATTTTATTGTGATTTGTAGTAATTTTTAATTGTGGCTAGTGAAACAGTTAAACGAAGTAATACTCAAGTTAAAATTGTTCCACATGCAAGAACGTTACAGGAATAAAGCAGGGCATTTTTTTCCAAAAGACGAGATGAAAAATGGATATATTCAGTGAAGGAATTTTCCCTGTCATTGAAAATCTCTCGCAACTTCCGAAAACAAAATTTCTCGGTGACTGTTACTGGCGAAACCTCCTTGGGCTGCCGGTTTAGGAAATGATTGGCAATGAAGCGACAGTTCGACTACTTTGCACCTCGATGACATGACATGCCTCTTTATCAGAAAATTATGAGTACCAGACTGGCCGGGATATTGCGTCAGGACGAAGCCGTTACTTGTAACCCGCCAAGATTTCGTCAGCTTGTTAAATTATCTGCTGTGTATGAATGTATAAGTGCCTTCTCCGACGCTATGATTACTTTGTGTTTCTGCGTTGAAACCTTCACTGCCGTATTTTCGTCACAGTTATCATCAAGAACGTCATGATTCACTGCCAAGAGCTGCCTTAAAACTTTTCTCTTTTCTTTATACAACCAGTTTCGGTCCACAGACCATCATCAGGAATTATAAAATATTTACAAAAGAACACAAGGCGATATAAGTCAGTGACGTCAAATAATATAAAATCCACGGTCGTCACTGTTATTAAAAAGTAATACAAATTACATCGTGAGCAATAAAAATATACCAGGCACTGCTCTCCTTCATGTTATACTAACAGTCAGCTTACAATGCTGCGAGAGAAAGGCACTCGGATTACTGCCAGTTCCACAGCTGACTACTAATTACAAGTCGAACCAAGATAGGACTGAGGCATCGAGGAAGCGTCAGTCTGGTAATGGAGGAAAGTGTGGTGGGCAAAAGATGTACAGGAAGTCCATGGCTTGACTACAATAAGCAGTTTCAAATGGATTTAGGATGAAGCAGTTATTCAGAGATGAAGAGGCTTGCACAGGCCAGACCTACGTAAAGAGCTGTATGAAACCAGTCTACGGACAACAGCAATTAATCGACTGATATCCAGAAGGTTCCTGAATCGTGGCTGAACTCTTTCAGGTTGCCGGGTGTTCGGTAGCCACGACAGCAGTTTTCCCGTGCGTGCTGACGTCATCCTGCGACGCTGCTGCTACAACAGGAAGCGACTCAGTCCGCACAGCTCACCCGTTCACAATCGAAAGCTGGGTTGCCAGGTCCAAAAGCAGAAAAGCCGGGCTCTGCGTTATATTTACACGGAGATTTCGCTGTAAAAGCGGGCTACCTTTACCCACTATAGAAACAGTCAGTTACATATTTTCATTCGTTTTAATAACCAGTTACAATCTGTTTCTTTTTGCGAGATCAACCTTAAAACTGCTTAAACTAATAAAAAGAAATCAATAAACAGCCTTATAATTTAACAATTATGATAGCAACTAACTGCTCAGTTTTCTTCATTGCACAGTCTTCTTCCTAAGATAATCTTACGTCAAAATAAACTAAAATTTCTTCTTTAAACAAAATAAACAATCATCTATCCTTCTGGGAAGGAAAACGAAAATATATCGAACAACTCTGATCGTTCGAATTAGACTTATAAGGAAATAAAAATAATCTCCAGTTAAGTACTGATACTTCTCATTTGAATCTACTTCCTCAAGAACGTTATTTTTCTCGGAAATCGTGTCATGGAACTATTGACAGGATAAATTTAAGTTACACAACACCAACATCATATTTGTGATTGTGTCGGTTACCACTTTATTCTGTTGCTTATACATTCGGTGTTTATGGAAGAGAATAGCTCTCATTGGTAACATGGGGACGAGTGAGTATGGCGGAGAGGGATGAGTTTGCATCAGCTGACTGGCACATTCTACTTTGCCTCCCTCGCTCGTCGCATAGAGTGGTTATGACATTGTGTGTTAGGCTCGTTCGGGCTACGAAGAAAAACATTGGCTGGTGTGCCTGTATGTCGTTATGATATATACTTATATACTTATTCCTCGCGGCTTGTGTCATTATCTTGCAACGGGCCTTAGTTGTGCGTTCTCTGCTTCATCGGTAAAAAGCGGAGCAAAAGCCGGAGAGGCCGGCCATGTATATATTTGGACGCAAACGGCCGTAAAAAGCCGGATATGACCGTCTAAAGTCGGACACCTGACAACCTTAGTCGATTGGGGCCGACGGTCGTGAAAAACTTCTAGCTTCGCCTCTTGTTCCTCACAGTCGAATGGGATGACAGTTGGGGAAAGTTACAATAGCTTGTTCAAAACTACTTTGGGACTGACAGCTATGACGGAAGTGGTAGAGGAGGAGCCCACACGAGAGGCACGACTAGACTTGTGGCCGCAGCAACCAACCGAAGTTGCCCTTTCACCCCCGCCACCACAATGATCCCTAGTTGCACCGTATCTTATGAGTTTCAGACAGCGTCCTGTCCTGTATGTGCGTAGTACCCTGTGATTTTATTTGTTGTCGTTTTTACTGTTGCAGGAGCTACTATTTTATTTGTTGTTACTGTTATTTGTTGTGTGGTACCGAACAGTGTGAGAAAGAAGTTCATACTAAGTTGTATGTGGAAAAGTTCCTCGTCGATCCCTTGCTCAGGAGATTAGGCCTGCCGTACAAGGTCAGTCGAGAGAAATGGTTTGCGCGCTACGGACCTACTTTAAGACTGAAAAACTTAAGGGTGGCCCGCTGCTCTCTGTTAAGAATGTAACTGAGAGAGATGCTGCAGCCTTGAGCTTAAGTAAAAATGGTATTGCGAAGATTGACAAGGTGATGCTCAAGGAAAAAAGAGGAAGCTGGAAAAACATCGAAGCTTTGAACTCTTGGGGAAAAACATTATGTGCATAAGCGGGTTACCAATATAGATTCATTTGCTGAGGATGCGATTCGTCATCACGTTTCCGATTATTATCGCAGAAAGGAGCAAGTTATTGGTGATCCTTAAGGAATCAGGCCTTTCTCAGGGCAGTCGTACACCATTATTCACAGTTTTGCATGACTCAGGATTTCGCTATCGACATTTCTATGGCCATAAGCTGTTGATGGAGAGTGAGAATATAGCTATATGCTTTTAAGGTAGAAAGTCGCTGCAGCCTTGAGCATAAGTAAAAATTGTATTGCGAAGATTGACAAGGTGATGCTCAAGGAAAAAGAGGAAGCTGGAAAAACATCGAAGCTTTGAACTCTTGGGGAAAAAACATTATGTGCATAAGCGAGTTACCAATATAGATTCATTTGCTGAGGATGCGATTCGTCATCGCGTTTCCGATTATTATCGCAGAAAGGAGCAAGTTATTGGTGATCCTTAAGGAATCAGGCCTTTCTCAGGGCAGTCGTACATCATTATTCACAGTTTTGCATGACTCAGGATTTCGCTATCGACATTTCTGTGGCCATAAGCTGTTGATGGAGAGTGAGAATATAGCTATATGCTTTTAAGGTAGAAAGTCGCAACGTTTTCTCTCGAACAGTCTCCTGCTTTTTAAATCAAAAGATTGAGGAGATTATCGTGAAGAAATGAACCAATTTACGTCTACAAAGTGGTTGGTACAATCACTAATTCAGTATCTGTAAAAACTCTTCCGCAGTATTGTTCTAGTATTTACCATTTAGCAGTTGTTGACAAGGCACCTACCAAGGCAAAATCAAAGGAGGAATTTATTGATTGCTTCAGCGTCATGATGTCGATGTAAGTGATAATCTTAGAAACGTAAAATTTATTTAACTAATACCTCTCCATAAAACGCAGTTCCCCTACACAAAATTATGATCTGGCAAAAACACATGGGCCTACAGTCGTTAGGTTACACCTTACGACTGCCATTTCACCCCATTACACTTAATGTCGACCTAAATTAAAGCTCAGATTGCAAGGGATAATAGTAACTTTACTCTTTCTGCCGTCTAAGCACTCACAAAACAAGCTTTTAGGAACATCTCTGAAGACTGGAAGAAGCCGACAAACATACGTAGAGGATAATTGAGGGAGCATGGCAGAACGAAGCTGTTTTGGAAAATTCGGTGGAAGATATAATTATTTCTTTAAGTACCAACTGTGACAATTACAATGATACTTCATGCACCTGTAATAGTGACGAGAGTCATGTCGGTGGACTTTTGCATTATCACCATCGAAATGAAATGTAGGCGGATTCAGCTGCATATCTGACGTTCGCAGTTTACAATAGTAAGTAGCTACGTAACAAAAATATATTTTCGTAAGTTTTGATATTTTCTTAAGAATGTCCTATCAACAACTAACACCAAAAGACGTTCGTCCCAGGAATTCAGTCTGTATCACCCAAAATAAATATTGCTGTTTACGATATAATTGCTTTAATACTGAAGTACTTTTTTCCTATACTTTCGTACTTTTTTCCAATAGCGGTTGGTGTATTTAAGATACAATCCCTCACATGAATAACACGTATAAAACTTGTCTTTTACTATGTTAGAAATAAGCAGGCGGATCAGAAAACTTAATAAAGGTAAATTATAAACCTAACAATGCTTTAATTGTAACGAAATCACACGGGCGACCGTTTAGTACTTTACGTGCGAGGGGACGATTGTACGCCATATTTAACTGAAATTATGTAGTGTTAGAAAACTCTGACAGAGGTCCGGTAAGGAGTAGATGAAAATTTGATGTAGTCTTAAGATTTCATTCGCTAAACGTGATAACCTAACTTCAACAACAAAAAGTGCCCGCTTGTAAAAATTCGGAACATCGTCAGAAAATGTGTTTTCGTAAACTATCTGTATATCGTCTTTTTAATTTGTTGACGCAAATAAAACTAAAATTAAAACATAGTATACATTGATGCAAGTTCTATATTTATAAAGTGAATAGTTTGCCTGTTTCAGTAAGTGCGGGACGGCCGGCCGGAGTGGCCGAGCGGTTCTAGGCGCAACAGTCTGGAACCGCGCGACCACTACGGCCGCAGGTTCAAATCTTGCCTCGCGCATGGATGTGTATGATGTCCTTAGGTTAGTTAGGCTTAAGTAGTTCTAAGTTCTAGGGGACTGATGACGTCATAAGTTACGTCCCATAGTGCTCAGAGCCATTTGAACTTTTTTTTTTGTTTTTGTTCCGGACGTGGCAAATCTGCTCCGCCTTCCACGTGCTCCTGCCGGACAATCAATCCTAAATTAAGTTTGAACAGACTTTTTTGTAGTTTCTCCTCCTTTTCCTACTAGCTATGACGCTACAGTTGTTGACCAATTATTATTTCGTGTTTTGCAAAGGTTGCGGCACGCCGCCACTCCTGTTTAACTTATGCGAAGCAGCAGTAAAGGAAGTAAGAGAACATTTCAGAAGATAAATTAAAATGCTGCAGGCACTGACAAGTCCGTCCCTTGTGGCTGAAATTAACGAAGACTTAGAGGAAATATTGAGCGGAATGGACAACATATTTTTGGGAAAATTAATAAAAGCTTTATCTCAGAAATTAATAATCAATATAGCTTACGAGATAATTGAAGAGCTGTACAAAAGATAAGAGCGATTAACCTAGAAGCGGAGGAGATGTGCAGCAGTCTTGTGTCAGATTAATTATACGATCACGAACACTTCTTTCTTAGGCTCTCTTCAGTATCTTCACCCTATAAAATTACAAAAGAAATCGTTGATTATCAACACCTCGCTTCACAATAGGGACTTCGACCATGGACATACTGCATGAATCTATCTCTTTCATGGCCGGCCGGTGTGGCCGTGCGGTTCTAGGCGCTACAGTCTGGAACCGCGGGACCGCTACGGTCGCAGGTTCGAATCCTACCTCGGGCATGGATGTGTGTGATGTCCTTAGGTTAGTTAGGTTTAAGTCGTTCTAAGTTCTCGGGGACTGATGACCTCAGAAGTTGAGTCCCGTAGTGCTCAGAGTCATTTATCTCTTTCATGTTGTTTTTGGCATTAGTTTCTTCTTGTGTCGAGTGAGGGTACGCAGTGGCCAAGGAAATGAGCTTGCACCGGAGGAGGGGGGAGGGGAGGAGAGGGGGAGGAGGAAGGGGTGAGGGGGAGGAGGAGGGGGAGGGGAGAGGAGGAGGGCAGGGGCTTCAAATTCCCGCCCAACCTTCCCGGTTATGTTTGCCGCCTTTATCAATATCTCACTTGAATACTGTAATGATCCCCATCAAAATACCGTGCAGATTGCTGCTCCTTATTTGAAGGCCATGATAAGAGAGCTAGGTTGTGGGATATAATTATGGAGACTGTGTGAAACATGTGGCAGGGTACCAATTTTGGCTCACATATTGTGCAGATGTGGCCAGCATTCGAATAGCTGCCATCTGCAACGAACTCGGCGAAGTAAGTCATCAGAGGTCACATTTTGACATCGTCAGAAAAAAAAAATATCAGTTTTCTGGAAATTTTCAGCCGTTCATAGCATCCGATGAGATGATACATATGCTGATGGGAAAGTTAGCTACGGCTGCACAGCATTTTTTGTTAGATTTATTCTATCTACATGTGCATCTATGATCCGCAAGCCATCTTACGTTTTCTGGTGGATGGTACTGTGGGGAACCACTATCGTTTGTCCTCCCGTCTCTTCCATTCGCGAATTGTGCATCGGAGGAATGAGCCTCCATATGATCTCTAATTCCCTGATTTTCTTGTCATAGTAATTTGGTGAGATATGTCTGAGTGGAAGTAATATTTGCCCGACTCTTGCCTTTGAATGTTGAACGAAATGGACAACTTTTTTTTTTTTGGGGGGGGGGGGGGGGGGGAATTACGAGTTAAGATTCTTATCTGTTGCTTTTATCTTTTTTCGTCTTGGCTATGTTTAATAAAGTGAATTCTAAATGTAAACGCCTGTCGTGTAGCGCTTGCACTGAAATTTGGTAACTATCTACGTAACGGCCCCAGCTTTTACCCCCTACCACCATTAACGTGCTCTCTGTGATTCGTGAAATGCTAATGTCACCGATTTAGGCGTGTTACACAGGCAATCTACGGTGTGAAATTAAGACTTAATAAGAGAAAAGACTTTTGTCAATGAAAAATAGTACTTCGAAACATCTAGGAAAGCAATAACAGCTGACCGGAGTGGCCGTGCGGTTCTAGGCGCTACAGTCTGGAGCCGGGCGACCGCTACGGTCGCAGGTTCGAATTCTGCCTCGGGCATGGATGTGTGTGATGTCCTTAGGTTAGTTAGGTTTAATTAGTTCTAAGTTCTAGGCGACTGATGACCTCAGAAGTTAAGTCGCATATTGCTCAGAACCATTTGAACCATTGAAAGCAATAACAGGACAGCTGAGTCACTGTACGTTCTGTACACATACCTCTCGCTGAGACACAGATTCACAGAGAACACCGCTAGGGCCAGCATAACGTATGTCTCGCCAACGCATATACAAACACAAGACTTTTTTGTTAATTCACATGTAACTGTATTCAACCCATCTCTTGTAGTTTCCGACACTGGAGTTTAATGTCTCCGGATCTCTCTCGCGCTTATCAGACGAACCTGTGTGGAGGCATGCAACTCTTCCTAGTTTCTTCTGACTCTTCTCGTAATTCTACCTAATGAAAATCCCAGACTGAAGAGCAATTTCGATAATTGGTCGGACGAATGTTTTATTGGTCACTTAATTTGCTGAAAGTTACATTGTCGTTAGGGGCCTGCACACCTTCTTGTTGACAATACTGGTTTGTCAAGCCTTCAGTATATTGCAGCGGCCTCACACCATCAATAATATTGACTAAAATTGTCAGTTGACAACGCGGTTTTACAAGGTTAAGATGTCCAACACTGAAAAGAAAGCGTGTGCTGCGATTATATTAGCCATTGTTTGCAAGCAACAGAAAACAACAAAAGGAAGAAATGGGTCCAAGACTGGTTGAAAAGGAGGAGCGACTGGTCACATGCTAATTTACTGACTGAAATCAGAGCCACTGACTCGAAATATTTCATAAAGCTAAGATCCGCATCATACGACAAATTATTAGTGTTGCTATGAGGTAATACAGTGAAGCAAAATACATTACTGAGAGAGTCAGTCGCAATCGACTAGAGATTAGGAGTAAATTTGAGATTTCTGGCGAGAGGCAGATCCTCCCAATGCTCTATATTTAGTTCTGTAATATCGGCAAACACAATAACTAAAGTTCTACAGGAACCTGTGAAGATGATGTTTGGTTTATGGGGCGCTCAACTGCGCAGTCATCAGCGCCTGAACCCCAATGTTTACAAATTCTAATTTTTTTCACAGTCCGATGTAGCCACTGTCGCTAATGATGATGATGATGATGAAATGATGAGGACAACACAAACATCCACTCCCCGGGCAGAGAAAATCTCCAACCCGGCCGGGAATCGAACCCGGGGCCCGGTGATCCCGAGGCAGCAACGCTAGCCACTAGACCACGAGCTGCGGACAGGAACCTGTGAAGAAACTGCATCTACCTATCAATGATGTGTTCAGGCAATTGATGTAAAACTTTTTTTACGTTTTAATTTGGTGAAATACGTATGCATTTCGCAGACCTTTCACTAATCATGGCAGATGTATAACGTATTTTTGAAGTGGAAGCCTGGAAGTCTGTTTCGAAATTGCTATGTAATTCATCAACCTGTACTATATTTTCGAATGAAGAAGGTAAGCAGTCTCACAGAGAATCCTCCGTTGACCACCCGAAAGTGTCGTATACAGTGTTTATCTCTTCATAGCCCTATTAAAATCGTTTTATGTTAAAATGCTATTTGCAAAATTTAATCTGAGGTATGATATGCACCAAGGCGAATTGAAAGCATAAACTGTGGACACTAATGCCGTGTGGTGGTTCGTGAAGCTCTGTCAACAAGTGAATGGAGAAGACTGTCAAACCTTCGATATTGGACCTCACACGTTCAGTATTTATTGGCAATACTGAGAATATGTTGAGGGCCAGCAATAGTGCCCGTCAGTATTTCTAGTACTGACAATACGTCGATACGCGCTCTCAGACGGTCATCATATTGACGACTGAACAGTATTACTGAACGTGTGAAGGACCCTTCACGCTTCTTCCAATGAACCTCAGTCTAGTCACAAAGGAATTACGACATGCAGCTCCTAGAGGGCATTGATTTATATCAATGAAGAAAGTTGAAAATTTGTGCCAGGCCGGGAATCAACTTCGGATCTCCTGCTTACTACGCAGATCTTCTGATCAGTGAGCCATCCGGACACAGTGGTCATCGCAACCACACGTACTATGCTAGAACGCGTCCCGCCAGACCCAGATTTTCAGCTTATCTTCACACTACTGAAATGGTGACCCGCCCATCATCCTCATTGTGTCCGAAAGAACAGACACCACATATATAGTTATGACGAGGCTGGCCAATGATTTCTTCAGTGCAGATGCACACTACGTTTGAACTCTTACAGGAATCGGCGAAACATCGACAGTAATGAGGGTAATAGGCAGGGGCACTACGTCAGTAATGTGACTATAAGTTGAGAATTTGGGTCTGACTGGAGGCATGCTGGGATGGTCCGTGCTGTCGCGATGACCACTGTATCCGGATGGGTCGGTTGTCATAGCATCTGCCTTGTAAGCAGGAGACCTCGGTTCGAATTCCAGTAAGGTGCAAATTTTCAACTTTTCCCCATTGATGTAAATCAGTGCCCACTAGCTACATGTCGCAATCCCTTTGTCTCTTGATTGATTTTGGCTGCGCCGGCCACGATGGCCGAGCGGTTCTAGGCGCGTCAGTCCGGAACCGCACGACTGCTACGGTCGTAGGTTCGAATCCTGCCTCGGCCATGGATGTGTGTGATGTCCTTGGGTTAGTTAGGTTTAAGTAGTTCTAAGTTCTAGGGGACTGATGACCTCAGATGTTAAGTCCCATAGTGCTCAGAGCCATTTGATATTGGCTGCAGGGTCAAAATGGTATCTGGTCTTTCGGACATGTCCGAATGAACGAACACTACATATACAGGGTGGAAAAGATTGTGTCACGAAATTTTAACCCTGGATAGCTGATGCCTGTAGGAACCAAAATTACTAATGTAGGAACCAAAATCACTAGTGTTGTGTATGTCGACGAAGCACAATTTTTAAACTACGGAAACTTGGCACCACGCGCTCCGCTTGGCCGCGGGATTGCCACGTTGCCGGATGCTCTGGACAACGCATGACCTATTCGACACCTGTGCGTATCACGTTGGAGCAGAGAGGAACGAGGGACGTTTGTATTTGTGAACCGACAACCATAGTGCTGCCCGTCAACCGATGAACGGCAAGACGCCAATTCCACGGCCAATCGGAGCGCGTGGCACCAAGTTTCCGTAGCTTAAAAACGGTGCGTTGTCGACCTACACAACATTAGTAATTTTGGTTCCTACTGGCATCAGCCATCCGCGGTTAAAATTTCGTGACACAATTTTTCTCCGCCGTGTATAGAATCTCAGTCTGCCATCTGATCGTCCTACAACTAATTTTATGTGATCATGGCCGTTTAGGTCACTCTGTACGCTTACTCATACATGTGTTACAGTTATTACTTATTCCTTTGGTTTTTCATCCACAGTTTAACGGAACAATAATTAGTCTGCTCGCCAATGTATTCACGATCCGTTACATTTAGATACGTTGAGGGTAGCTGTCCAATCCTGCGCCAGCAGTACATCCTCTGCAGGCCTTTCTGTACATCGTATTTCGCCCCAGATTTCTGGTGTTGCAACGTTGTTCTGTACACTGAGGTGACAAAAGGCATGGGATACCTCCTAACATCGTATCTGACCCCCTTTTGCACGGCGTATTGTAGCAACTCGAAGTGACGTGGACTCAACAAGTCGTTGGAAGTCCTATGCAGATACACTGAGCCACGCTGTCTTTATAGCCGTCCATAACTGAAAAAAATGTTGCCGGTGCAGGATTTTGTGCACAAACTGACCTCTTGATTATGTCCCATAAAGGTTCGATGAGGTTCTTGTCCAGAAATCTGGGTGGCCGAATAATTGTGTTCTTCAAACACTGTCCAGATAACATGGTGCATTGTCATTGATAAAAATTCCATAGTTGTTTGGGAACATGAAGTCCATGAACGGCAGCAGGTGGTCTCCACGTAGCTGAGCATAACCATTTCCACCCAATGAGCGGTTCACTTGGACCAGAGGACCCAGTTCATTCCATGTAAAGGCAGCCCACACTATTATGGAGCCACCAGCAGCTTGCAAAATGCCTTGTTGACAACTTGGGCCCATGGCTTCGTGCGGTCTGCCCCACACTCGAACCCTACCATCAGCTCTTCCACCTGAAACCGAAACTCATCTGACCAGGCCATCGTTTTTCAGTCGCCTAGGGCCCAAACGATAAGGTCACGGGCCATGGAGAGGCGCTGCAGGTGATGTCGTAGTATTAACGAAGGCACTCGCGTCGGTCGTCTGCTGCCATAGTCCATTAACTATGACTTGCGCCATCGGGTGGTGGGTTTCCGGGTTCCGCTTAATAGGTCAAGAGTCCACGACACACAGGAAGCGGCTACACGGGTAGCGGGGGCTATGTCGAAGGGACTGGGCGGTTTTTTTTAGGTTGGAGGGTATCAGGGAACCACAGAAGGGGCGTCCGTCTAAAAGTTGGCAGGTAAAACACAGTAAGGTAGTTGTAGAAACGATTGGTATTGTAGTTGTAAACTGTCGTAGCTGTGTTGGGAAAGAACCAGGGCTCCAAACCCTAATAGAAAGCGCTGAAGCTCAAATACGAGTAGTTGTAGGTACAGAGAGCTGGCTGAAGCCGGAAATAAGTTCAGCCGAAATTGAGCGAAATATACCACATAAATTAATAAGCAATGGTATTGATCCCCCATGGTACACAAAACGGGTCAGATCGTTGTTGCAGAAGCAACGAAAAAAGCATGCCAAATTTAAAAGAACGCAAAATCCCCAAGACTGGCAAAGTTTTACAGAAGTTCGAAATATGGCGCGTCCTTCAATGCGAGATGCTTTTAATAATTTCCACAACGAAATTCTGTCTCGAAATCTGGCAGAAAACCCAAAGAGATTCTGGTCATACATAAAGCACACCAGTGGCAAGACGCAATCAATGCCTTCACTGCGCGATAACAAGTCACTGATGACAGTGCCACTAAAAGAGAGTTATTAAACACGGCTTTCGGAAACTCCTTCACCAAAGAAGACGAAGTAAATATTCCTGAATTCCAATCAAGAACAACTGCCAAGATGAGAAACATAGAAGTAGATATCCTCGGTGTAACGAAGCAGCTTGAATTATAGGCCCATATCACTAACGTCGATTTGCAATAGGGTTTTGGAACATATACTGTATTCGAATATTATGAAGTACCTCGAAGAAAACGATTTATTGACACATAGTCAGCACGGTTTCAGAAAATATCGTTCTTGTGAAACATAATTAGCTCTTTGTACTCATGAAGTAATAAATGCTATCGACAGGGGATGTCAAATTGATTCCATATTTTTAGATTTCCAGAAGGCTTTCGACACCGTTCCTCACAAGCGTCTTCTAACCAAACTGCGTGCCTACGGAGTACCGCCTCAGTTGTGCGACTGGATTCGTGATTTTCTGTCAGAAAGGTCACAGTTCGTAGTAATAGACGGTAAGTCACCGAGTAAAACAGATGTAATATCCGGCGTTTCCCAAGGAAGTGTCATAGGCCCTCTATTGTTCCTGATCTATATTAACGACAGAGGAGACAATCTGAGTAGCCGTCTTAGACTGTTTGCAGATGATGCTATCATTTACCATCTTGTTAAGTCATCAAATGATGAAAACGACTTGCAAAATGATTTAGATAAGATATCTGTATGGAGCGAAAAGTGGCAATTGACCCCGAATAAGGAAAAGTGTGATGTTATTCACATGAGTACTAAAAGAAATCAGTTAAATTTCGATTACGCAGTAAGTCACACAAATCTCAAGGCTGTAAATTCAACTAAATATTTCGGGATTACAATGACAAATATCCTAAATTGGAACGACCACATAGATAATATTGTGGGTAGAGCAAACCAAAGATTGGCAGAACACTTAGAAGGTGCAACAGGTCTACTAAAGAGACTGCTTACACCACTCTTGTCCGCTCTATTCCGGAGTGTTGGTGTGCGGTGTGGGATTCGCATCAGATAGGACTGACGGATGACATCGAAAAAGTACAAAGAAGGGCAGCTCGTTTCGTATTATCGTGAAATAGGAGAGATAGTGTCACAGACGTGATACGTGAATTGGAGTGACATTGATTAAAACAAAGGCGTTTTTCGTTGCGACTGGATCTTCTCATGAAATTTCAATCACCAATTTTCTCCTCCGATTGCGAAAACATTCTGTTGGCACCCATCTACATAGGGAGAAATGATCATCACGATAAAATAAGAGAAATCAGGGCTCGCACAGTAAAATTTAAGTGCTCGTTTTTCCCGTGTGCCGTTCGAGAGTGGAACGGTAGAGAGACAGCTTGAAGGTGGTTCATTGAACCCTCTGCCAGGAACTTTATTATGAATAGAAGAGTAATCACGTAGATGTAGATGAACGCCAAATTTCGCTTCACTGTCTTAACGAATACGTTCGTCGTAAGTCCCACACTGATTTCTGCGGTAATTTCAGTTTTGCTCGTCTATTAACAGTGACAATTCTACGCAAACGCCGCTGCTCTCAGCCGTTAAGTGAAGGCCGTCGGCCACTGCGTTGTTCGTCGTGACAGGTAATGCCAGAAATTTACTGCACGCGGTACGCTCTTGACACAGTGGATCTTGGAATACAGAATTCCCTAGCGATTTCCGAAATAGAATGTCCCATGCGTGTAGCTCCAACTGCCATTCAACAGGGAACCGGCAGGGGGCAGGGGGAAAGAGATGGCTCGCGGTTCCGGATTCAAGAAAAAGAGAAAAAATAGCAAATTTCCTGACACAAGTAGAACACAGACATAAAGAAATAAGTAAAGAACGCAAGCTATTTATTAAACATCTATTGGCTTAACGTATGCTATCTTACTGAGAAGTCTTAAGTTCTAGCCGGTCGCTGTGGCCGAGCGGTTCGAGGTGCTTCAATCTGGAACCGCGCGACCGCTACGGTCGCAGGTTCGAATCCTGTCTTGGGCATGTATGTGTATGATGTCCTTAGGTTAGTTAGGTTTAATTAGTTCTAAGTTCTAGGGGACTGATGACCTCAGATGTTAAGTCCCATAGTGATGAGAGCCATTTGAACCGTTTTATTTTCTGAAGTTCTATTTTCACCTTGTTTCTTATCAAAGGAGCAATTACAGACTCTTGACCTATCGTTGCAGTAGCTCCATCTGTTGGAATCAAAGAAAGTTTTACCCAACGAAAGTTATTTTGTAAATAATGTTTTCTAAGGAAGAAAATATGTCATCAAGCTGAGCTTAGCGTCAACACCTCTCACAAATACGGCAGTCTCAGCAACATCCGTTACATCCATGCTTTCAACTAAAGCCAAAGAGAAGGAAACCAAATGGTTAATGTTATCTTTCGGTTCCATTTCACATCGTTTGCCATTTCTTCGATGCGTCTGCAAACTTTTCTCGTGAAAGAGGAACTGTTTGCAAAATCGGACACAACAGTGTTGCAGCATAAAGCAAACTGTCCGTCGTGAAGGGACGCACTGTTTTAGCTACTTGAAAACTCAGTTCTCATTGCACCATCATTGTGGTTGAGATGTTTCTCTTCCTGCAGATACATTACAAGAACGACGTAAAATCGAGAGCAGAACCGCGCTGCTGCTACGGTCGCAGGTTCGAATCCTGGTGCAAATGGCTCTGAGCACTATGGGACGTAACTTATGAGGTCATCAGTCCCCTAGAACTTAGAACTATTTAAACCTAACTAACCTAAGGACACCACACACATCCATGCCCTAGGCAGGATTCGAACCTGCGATCGCAGCGGTCGCGCGGTTCCAGACTGTAGCGCCTAGAACCGCTCGGCCACCCCGGCCGGCTTCGAATCCTGCCTCGGGCATGGATGTATGTGATGTCCTTAGGTTAGTTAGGTTTAAGTAGTTCTAAGTCTAGGGGACTGATGACCTCAGATGTTAAGTCCCATAGTGCTTAGAGCCATTTGAACCATTCGAGAGCAAAACCACATAATAAATAATAATGTTTTCAAGACGTGACAGATGCCTGTATGAACTCTCTTTCCTGTTTTAGCATCAGAAGTTTGCCCTTCCTTTCTTCATTAAACAAAGTGATCGGGAATTTCTTATGAAGCCACTGAAAATGTCGCTTCACATGTACTTATTCCACGCCGATAAAATAGCATTACAAAACAGATACTGAGAACCGGCATGTGATTCAATAAGAAAGTATCTTCTTGACACTGTGGATTAAAGCGGTGGAGTACACCGATTTTCGCTTTGTGGACGTTAACTCCTCAGCCATTTTCCACTCACTAAATTTGTCCTACCGAGAACGCCAAAGAGACTTTGACGGCGACACCACCAACGACAGGAAGTAAAGCAGGCCCGTATGCCGCGCGCGCAGCGGTAACAAACGGGCGGTGTTAGGATAGAGGGAGAACGGCTTGCTCACTGCGCCCGGGGGCAGGCAGTGTGGGAAACCGCGCCGCGACAGCGCATTTGTCCACCCCTGTTCTGCATAAATACAGATGCTAGCCAAGCGTGCAACTTGCGCCGCTGTATTTGACCACGAACTGCACCTGCGCAGTGCCCTGAATACGTTCTGACTGTCAGTCGTGGTTAGAACGGTGTTCTATGTGTTAACAGTTAGTCGCAGCTTAAGTGACTTCGAACGTGGGCAAATTGTTGGTGCTCCTATGGTGGTTACTTTCTTAACAAAGATAGCCGAAGTGTTTGGTGTTTCAAGAGGTAACAATCGAAGATTTATACTGCATACAGGGAAACAGGAAAAAATCATCCTCTGAGTCACAACGCGGACGAAAATGTATTTTGAGTGATTTTGACAGGCCGTCATTGAAGAGGATTGTGACGAAGTACACTGAAGCGCCAAAGAAACTGGTATAGACATGCGTATTCGAGTACAGAGATATGAAAACAGGAAGAAAACGACGCTGCAGTCGGCAACGTCTATAAAAGACAAGTGTCTGGCGCAGTTGTTAGATCGGTTACTGCTGCAACGATGGCAGGTTATCAAGATTTAAGTGAGCCTGAACGTGGTGTTATAGTGGCACACGAGCGATGGGACACAGCATCTCCGAGGCAGCGATGAAGTGTACCGTGAACATCAGGAATCCGGTAAAACATCAAATCTCTGACATTGCTATGACCGAAAAAGATCCTGCAAGAACGGGATTAACGACGACAGAAAAGAATCGTTCAACGTGACGGAAGTACAACTCTTACGCAGATTGGTGCAGATGTCAATGCTGGGCCATCAACAAGTGTCAGCGTGCGGACCATTCAACGAAACATCATAGATACGGGCTTTTGGGACCTAAGGCCCACCCGTGCACCCTTGATGACTGCATGACACAAAACTTCACGCCTCGCCTGGGTCCCTCAACACCGCCATTGGACTGTTGGTGACTGGAAACATGTTGCCTGGTCGGACGAGTCTCGTTTTTGATTGTATCGAGCGGATGGACGCATAAGGGTGTGGAGACAACCTCATGAATCCATTGACCCTGCATGTCAGCAGGCTGGTGGAGGCTCTGTAATGGAGTGGGGCGTTTGCAGATGGAGTGATATGGGACCCCTGACTAGATACGACAGGTGACACGTACGTAAGCATCCTGTCTGATCACTTGCGTCCATTCATGTCCATTGTGCATTCTGGTGGACTTGGGAAACTCCAGCAGAATAATGCGGCATCCCACACGTACAGAATTGCTACAGAGGGCTCCAGGAACACTCTTCTGAGTTTAAACACTCCCCAGATATGAACATTATTGAGCATATTTGGCATACCTTGAAACGAGCTGTTCTGAAGAGATTTCCAACCCCTCGTACTCTTAACGATTTATGGAAAGCTCTTCAGTATTCATGGTGTCAATTCCCTCGGGTACTACTTCAGACGTTAGTTGAGTCCTTGCCTCGTCGCGTTGCGGCACTTCTGCGTGTTCGCGGGGCCCTACTCGATATCAGGCAGGTGTACCAGATTCTTTGGCTCTTCAGTGAATAAGAGGACGAAAGCTACAAATGTCACTGCGTAACTCGTGCACCCTGTCAGCACCGAGACAACACGAGAACCATAAGTTGGGAACTGCAGAGCGAGCTAGAATTTTAAAGCCGCATATAACTGATGCAAATGCCCGTAACAGAAAACGTGGTGCCGAGGCTAACAGGAGAACGTGGTGCCGAGGTCATAAAATTTGGACTGTGGAGCAGCGGATGAAAGTCCTTTGGTGGGATGAGTCTTGTTCCGCACTGTTTCCAGCTTCTGGCCGAGTTTATGTCTGGTTTACGCCGTCCCAAGCCTACGATGCAGACTATTTGCTGCCAAGAGTGAAACATGGCAGTGGTTCGGTAATGATTTGGGCAGTCACAGCGTGGTATTCCTTGGGACTCAGCAAGGTCGAATTACCGTCAAGGATTATGTGACCATTTTGGCTGATGAGGTCCATCTCATGGTACAGTGTTTGTTCCCTTTTGGTGATGCTGTGTTCCAAGACACAGGGCGCCTGCTCACACAGCTCTCATCGTCCACGAATGCGAATGAGCTCTTGTGGTCTACTTTGGAGACAAGGGTGTGTAATCGTTATCCACCTGCATCATAGTTACCTGAACTTGTCACTATTTTACAAGAAGAATGGTATAAGATTTCCTTCAGGACCCGTATTTATCCATTCCGAGGCGACTGTAAGTTGTATTGAATGTCAACGGTTTTCCTTCGCTGTATTACGCACAGTAATTTGTTGCGTTATTGGTTTTTCCATATTTTTGTTCACCTTCTGTATCACTTACTGCTAGTCGAAAGCTTTGATCGGAGCTGGCCGATGACAGCGCCAGGCATGCAGCGTTCTTTTAGTCTCGTCTTGTTTTTGAAACACAAAGCTACATACTTTCTTCTCGTTCTTTGCCATGGCCAACCCATGATATGGACGCATTCGACCAAGAACTTTCTGTGCAATGGTGAGATTGCAGCTACAAGTTTCTTTCATAAGATTGATTACGCCCCTTTGTAAATTCAGGTGACTTACAAACAGTCTCTCTGTGATAAGATTTTCGGAAGAGATGTTTGTTCATAGCCTCCATGGCTAAACTGTTCATCTGATCTGTTAGTTACATTTAGACTTCGTGAATTCATTATCTTACTCCTTTTTCCTTGATGTACCAATTCCTCCATGTGTATTTTGTTGCCATGTTTGAATCTTTAAGCTTGGTTTGCTGAATAACATGTTCCATACACTACATTTTGCTTAGTGGTTTCAATGCACCCGCGTGACACACTAGCATTCATTTTTCGTTAGAAATTTTCAGCAATCCAAGTAAGTTAATGCTAATACATTTCCACGAGATATCCTGCGGCTGAGACGACGTAATTGCGAATTTTCGCATTCACCATACAAGCTGTACGTTTACAGATTATTAGGCAGTGTAGGTAACAGACGACAAAAACATTTGTTCTTGCACGAATCGGGTCTATAAGGTACAATTTCCTATTCTTTGGGACTGTGTAGTGTGTGTTATAAGTTCGTAGATTTCCACGGCTAGTGTCGTTTTGAATAAAATAGTTTTGGCTAGTAGGCCGCGTCATTATAAAACACTAAAGCATTTAAAACAGCATGAAAAGGGAGGATGGCGACAAATTACCTTTGGCCTGGCCGCCAGCGATTCCAGCCCAACGGACCGCGTGTTTTCGCCAGGCAGCAGGTCCACTTGACCCTGGCTTAACGGGATTAACGGCATCCACGAGAACTGCCGTGCGGCCTCAACTCCTCGCTGCAGGAAAGCACCACAATGGCGATGCCTACGAATCCCCTGCTAGAGTTCCCAACCAATCACCAGAGTACCACAGGCAGTTGTCCGCTGATTCGCTACTGCCTGCCAATCAACTACCAGAGTATCATGGGCAACAGCCTACCGTACAGCCTTCCCCCCCTTCCGCCTCCATAGCATTCTCCTTTCAAATTGTCAAAGGACAACCCGTATGTGTGACGTCGGAAGCTACTAGATATGCGGAATATACAGTGTAGAGGGGAAGACCTGCAGCAGTTAACCATCCTGAAGAAGAACTTTTCAAAGTCGGTCGAAACACGGTAATTTAATTGCTTTAATGTTTTATAACGATGCAGCCTAACACTCAGAATTATGTTAGTCAAAATGTGTAGCATGTTCAAATGGTTCAAATGGCTCTGAGCACTATGGGACTCAACTGCTGTGGTCATAAGTCCCCTAGAACTTAGAACTACTTAAACCTAACTAACCTAAGGACATCACACACAGCCATGCCCGAGGCAGGATTCGAACCTGCGACCGTAGCGGTCGTGCGGTTCCAGACTGTAGCGCCTTTAACCGCTCGGCCACTCTGGCCGGCTGTGTAGCATGTGATTCGCAGTTCATGCTCAAGCTACTATTCAATTGTGTTACTTCGGAGTAAATTCCTCCCACCCCGAAGGTTTGTGTAAGCTTTGCCGCCTCCTATTGCTGCTCCAAGTTAGATCGCGTTATAAATGGGTCGAGGTGTATTTTAGGACGTATGCCATGTTCATAATATTGTATGAACACTCGAATATAGTTTTGAAAGGAGAGGCAGCTTACAAAATGCATTTGAAATATGCGTATGCCATGTATCAACACTCGAATATAGTTTTGAAAGGAAAAGCAGCTTACAAAACGTATTTTAAATATGGACTGTATTATCAAGTCGACAACTAATTGGGTTCACTTTTAGTGTAAACCCAAAGACCGTTCATAAATATCCGGTTTGTGGTACTAGACGGTGGTCTCACTAGTCCACATATGCTTCCAACAAAACTTGATGGATAAACGTACCTTCTGTATCTGCGGCAGACTGTTCCAGGATTACGTGGCCATTTGCGCAACATTGGGGAATGTGGTAGATGCACGATAGGGTACTGACACATTCTTCGTCTGCTGTAAGACGACATCTAACGAAGTAGCATAGTCTCAGATGGAGACGTAGAGGAGGACCTGTACCGTGGACCCCAAGCTCATCTGACCTCAATCTTCTGGATTTTTCTCTACGGAGTCACGTCAAAATATGGATGAAATGGTTCAAATGGCTCTGAGCACTATAGGACTTAACTTCTGAGGTCATCAGTCTCCTAGAACTTAGATCTACTTAAACCTAACTAACCTAAGGACATCACACACACCCATTCCCGAGGCAGGATTCGAACCTGCGACCGTAGTGGTCGCGCGGTTCCAGACTGTAGCGCATAGAACCGCTCGGCCACCCCGGCCGGCCAAAATATGGACGAAATTTGATAGTTGATAGACGAGTATGAATAACAAAACTGCCCTTACTGTCGCTGTAAGTACAAAAATTATTTTTGGCCTTATGAACAGTACTCATGGCGATATATTAAAACATGTTCGATCTTCTTGTCATAGAGCCAGAACCCAGCACTACGCTGTAAAACAATTATGTAACTTCCTGAGCACCATCTGAAGATGAACCTGAACAGGTTCGAAAACCAGTTTATGGAATAAACAAGTATTTCAAAAAAGTGGCTAGTTGCAGTTTTCTGTACTTCTATAGAACACTATTTCATACTGAAGCCACGGCGGTTCGTAAGCACTCATTCGCAGTTATCTTGCAGACAACTCGTTCTAGGGCCCATGTTTGCTGGAAAGTTCCTGCTTATACCATCGTAAACTTCCACTCGTGTCAGTTTACATTATTAATTATAGTACACGCTGGAAATATTGTAACTCTAACGCCCTCTGACTCTAGCTTGAGGTATTTCTAAAGTTAATTATACGTCTGACGATTTCGTCCCGTTAGGAAAAACACGTTGAGCTCTGCCCGCTAGAAAGTCGTGAATCCTATACAGAAATGTGAATTATATGAAATACATGTATTTGAAATTCAAATACAAAATACCTATACTGATTTTTGTACTTTGTAGTTTTTATTTATTTCATTTAATGAGCCATCTGCTTAAACACAAATATTTCCACGACGGATGCAGATGGCGCGTTAAGCTGCAAAGGTATTCCTGTAAAATGATTATAAGCCTGACCCTAATTATTAGAAAAGGCAGGAAAACTTGATTACACAGTATGTGTCTACTGTCATCGTTCGTTTAATGTAAAACGTACCGCAGTCAACTGATAATGCCTAGTGATTTCAAAAGGAAGTTAAGGAAGGAGGGAACAAGACCAGTATCACATTTTTGTCTAATTACGAGTTTACTCACAGGCAATAATAAGACAGTTCATCCACTGTGACAGAGACAGCTATATCTTTGTAAAAAGTGTCTGTATGTATTATGTTCTTGAAAAACTGCTTTTTCTTCTTGTCGGTATGATTAATATCGATAGTTTTTATTGGCTGTCGATAATTTTGATATTATTGTTGTACTAACGATGTTCCTCGAACATTACACTGTAAGTGCAGAAACAAATTTGACCATGGTGTTGTTTGCTTCGTAAGTGATACCATATCATCTATATCAACTGTCGAAAATGAATCCTTTAAGGCTCTTATTCAAGATATACAGCAGTTATCTATCCCACCAGGAGCCGGCCGGAGTGGTCGAGCGGTTCTAGGCGCTACAGTCTGGAACCGCGCGACCGCTACGGTCGCAGGTTCGAATCCTGCCTCGAGCATGGATGTGTGTGATGTCCTTAGGTTCGTTAGGTTTAAGTAGTTCTAAGTTCTAGGAGACTGATGACCTCAGAAGTTAAGTCCCATAGTGCTCAGAGCCATTTGAACCATTTTTTTATCCCACCAGGAATTATGTGTCGGAAAACAAATAATTATAAAAATTGCTTAACAAAACATAGAAAATGTAGAGAATACTCGAATAAAATAAGCTTTGAAACAGATTGACTCTGTATGCATTTGGTCATCATCCAAGAGAAGCTATCTCGGTGTAATGCCTCATAGGATCGATTATGAAACATCTGAACGAAAAAGTTTTGCTGTGGCATCATGAGGTTTAAGGGAACATACAGTTCCAATGAAGTGGCTGAACAGATTGTGGACATTTATTCTGTTTTTCATATAAAGCTGACAAAAATCTTGAAAACTATTACGGACACTAGATCAGATATGGTCAAAGCTTTTAAAATATATGGAAAAGATTCGGATTCAGGAACAAGTGAAAGAGATTTAGCTGATATTCAAAATACTGAAATTGTGCAAGATAGCGTTTATAATTGTTATTACTACTATAACATAAAGAGATCTGCATAAGGCCAAATCTTAAAGTCATTCATACAAAAAAGTTAATGATGTAGTCATGCCAAAATGTTAAGCAGGTTGGAATCTGTATTCAGAGTCTCCTAAAACTTGTGAAACGCATTTAGAATCAACTGGAAAATCCCTTACTTAGCCGCAGCCAACACAATGGAATTCATGCTACAATTCTATTCATGATCCAATCATAGTCAAGGATGCTCTGAATGAAACTTTAAGGAAACTCGGATTAGGAGCTTTTAAATAAATTGAAATACAATTTCTTAAATAATATGTAAGCTGTCCAAAAGCCATTGCTGACGGCATCGTAAGTTTAGAAGAGGAAAAAGATATCTACTATGCATGACTTCTTCAGAACTAACGAGAATGCAATGAATGCTTAGCAGTTTGCAAATGGATAGCACTAGGTACCGTGGTCTGTTGACAGAAGTTATTAAAGAAAGTCTTAATAGGCGTTTTGAGAGACTATAAGTTAGACGAACCAAAAGCGGAGGATGGCATATTAGCACCCATATCTTATTCTTCTCTCAGAATGGTTCAAATGGCTCTGAGCACTATGGGACTTAACTTCTGAGGTCATCAGTCCCCTAGAACTTAGGACTACTTAAACCTAACTAACCTAAGGACATCACACACATCCATGCCCGAGGCAGGATTCGAACCTGCGACCGTAGCGGTCGCGCGGTTCCAGACTGTAGCGCCTAAAACCGCTCGGCCATCTCGGCCGGCTCTCTCAGAATGAAATGAGTACCAAAGGCTAGCAGGGCATAAATTAAAGAGCTGTTTATTTCTAGCAGGGAATACCTTAAAGACCTCTATATTTCAGCTACAACATTTAAAGCATAATGGCAATATTCGTTGAACAGGCATACTACTAAAAAAAAATCTTAAATATAGTACGTATGAATAAAGTTCTGATCCCGCTCAACGACTGTTTTCCGATGGTGGAATGATAATGAGGCCACAGAGGAGGAATGTAAAAGACGAAAGATTTGAATAATTCTAGGTGTTAAAATTAGTGAAATAAATGGCATGTAACTAACTAGAGGTATTTTATTTGAATAAAGTTATTTTGAAAATATATATTTTATATTTTGGATTTAAATACTTTTATTTAAAACCATTTTGTATTTACATCTGAAACAGAAAAAAGTAGACAATGTGGTATATGGAAGTTTGGGTCGGTCCCGGAAGCGTGCTCAGATACCCGAAGTGGTTTAGGCGACTGTTCGCGACATGTGGGAAATCTGTTAGAGTCTCGGTCCGGCAGAACTTTTCATATATCACCAATAGGTAATACCTTCATATCTAATGCAACTAATTTCAAAAAGATACCGAAGTTGCGAAAAAATTTTATAATTACAGCTCTGTTGTGATGTTGTTTGACCATGTAGAGGAACATAGATCACAAAATGCGCTCAGTTGCATTACTATGCGTTGTCATCAACACCTTTAGCGGCAGTTATATGACACCTGCTACTGGGGAAAAGCCTCCTCAGAACTTTTCCGGTCCTCTGTGATAAGCATATATGTTGCTGCAAATATTATATACCCACTTGCTGTTAGCTGGTTGTATGGAGCTTTTCTTATCTCTTGGAATTAAACAAAAGTCTTCCTTGGATCACCTACCATTAATTCCCCTTGATACATGTTCCGTCTATTCTATATCATTTTCACTACAACCATTTTTAAGTATCCTATTCCAGTGAGCTCCCTTTGTTTCCGTATCCCTCCTAGAAATTCCCAGCATTCACATCTCAATTGCTTGGTGTACAAATCTCAGTTCACCATTTTTTTTCCGATGATAGTCCACATCTCACTGGCGGACCTCAACCTTGGTAATATAAACTCTCGTAAGCTTTCCTTTCCACACACTTTGGACCCTTATTTTTTTGCAAACTTTCTGTAGTTTGGGACATACGGTCGGGGGAGCGGTGTGCTGACCACATGCCCATCCATATCCGCATCCAGTGACGCCTGTGGGCTGAGGACGACACGGCGGCCGATCGGTACCGTTAGGCCTTCCAAGGCCTGTTCGGACGGAGTTTAGTTTTAGTTTATAGTATGTAGTTTGGATAAATTGTACTCTGTATTTTTGCCATGTCAGGTTTGTTTGTATACCCAAGCTCTCAACGACTTCCTCTGTACTCTTTTGTAAATTTTATTGTTGCCTTAGATTCATTTTAATCTTATGTCATTTTTAACAGTTTTCGTTCTGTCTTCTGCCAGCGTGCTGCTAAGGATGATACATACTAGTCCAGCAAGGTAGAAAATAAATATTCACACTACGCAGCATCAATTTATATTACTATTGTATCAAAACTATCTTCGCTGAATAAATGAGAATGTTATATATCGTACGAATAACATTTTGTAAGTTCTCTTATTCCACTGCGCAGCCATCAAGGAACGAGTCTCACTTCTGGCTTTTGGCTCAGTAGATTCTGGACGTTGGTTCCTTACTGTAGATACATTTATTTGCTCTTTTCCGTTATCGTCGAAAGTTTGTGCCATCATTACCAAAACACCCTCTGTCTACATCTACACTCTGCAAACCACTGTGAAGAGCACGGCAGAGGGTACATCCCATTGGTCCAGTTATTAGGGCTTTTCCCTGTATGGAGCGCGGGAAGAATGACTGTTTAAATGCCTCTAAGTGTGCTGTAGTTAATCTAATCCTCTCCTCAAGATCCCTATGGGAGCGACATGTAGGGGATTGTAGTATATTTCTAGAGTCATCATGTAAAGCCTGTTCTTGGAACTTTGTTACGTAGGCTTTCTCGGAATAGCTTACGTCTATCTTCAAGAGTCTGTAAGTGCAGGTTGTGGCAGGGTGGGCGATAGGGGTAAACAAAGGGGTTAAAAACAGCAGACAAAAGTGGACAACACGAAGAGCGGTGAGTTCATTGAAATATCGTTTTTTTACCATCAAGGATTTCTACAATTGTGAGGTGTTCGTGTAATCTGGTGCTGTATTCATGTGGTGTGCGTACTGTAAGACCTTCGGTACACACACCATCAGATTATTTGACTTGTCGCTCTAACGAAGTAGGCGAGTGTCAGCAATATGTCTCGTGGTCTTATCGTGGCGTGTTTATCTTCTGCCGTTAGGTCAGACGATAGAAATGCCACTTGCATGCTTAGAGTAACAGATTGATGGTGACCAACTTTAAACAGAACTTGATTAATTTTCACACACATTTATTAAAACAATAACAAGCATAAAATTACTGAAATTGATTCTGGATGCTATTTACAATTGACAATCTGAAGTTCATTTGGTCTTGGTACGTTAATCTTATTCTCACATATCTCTAATACTTGACAAAGTGTCTATACATTTATCTTCATGGCTATGTATAGGAATATGGTAATCTTATTAAGCGCAGACTGAAACTTGACTATAGACTGGTACAGACTAATGCAGACTCGTACAGACTGGTGCAGACAAATGCAGACTGGTACAGACTAATGCAGACTGACTGATCGGAGGTCTGTACACTCGTTATAATACCTCGCGCGTTCAGGTATACTGCGCGAGTGTGATCCGCGAGGAGAAAAGGTTCTACGTTAGCAGCAATCTCATTGGCTGCGTTACATATTAATACGCGGATCGGCGGAAGCAGAATTTGGTCCGTCTCTAAGGCAGCGCCATCTCGTAGTGCGGAGACGGACGAGCGCTGCGCCTGCGCTGTTGTGCTTAGCGGGGCGCGCTCTAGTGGGAAAGTTGTGTACGCGCTGACTACGCGGAACTATGCACACAACAATTCCAGTACCTTCTTTAACGTCCAATTCGTCAGTGATTATTAGCAGTGCACGGCTTTTCTCGGAGTGGCGTGATGCGCCTCTGAAAGCTAGCGCTACCAAAAGAGGATGTGGACTGCTGGCGTGTCGAACTGCGCGCTGAGGTATCGTGTGTAGTGCTGGGTGGGAGGGGGTGTGACAGCCTGCTGGAGGCGGCATTTGGTGTTGTGGAGTGGGGGGGGGGAGGTCTGCCAGCCTGGGGGGGGGGGGGGGGAGGTCTGCCAGCCTGCTGACGCCAGAGCGCAAGCGTGGGACGGGCTCTGTGCGCGCCTTTCTCTGCCTACGCAGAGCGTACACAAAGCCTCGCCTCGTCGCACCAGTAGCCACTCGTCAGTTACATTCTCCTTCATTCCTGAATGCCGTATTGACAGCTACTTCTTTAATCTCGGAATTATCCACATTATAGCCCAGTCGGTTGAGCTTTGTCAATGTTATTCACTTTTATTCTTGGCACGAATTATATTTTCAGAAGAGTGGAACGACCGGTGGAAGCCGATCTCTAGGATCTCATGCAGCTTTTCATAAATCACTGGCAGGAGCTACATCTGTTACAGTCAACGAAAGTATCCTTAAAGTCCAACCTTGTGTTACACAAAAATGCTATCAAACGAAAAAGTAATTACAGTTTACAACAATTCCGTCATGAAGAAAATCAAATGAATTTTCTCTAGTGTTCATATCTTTATACGCATCTCGTGGCGTAAGGCTTTACACGTCAGTTACTAGCCTATAAAACAGCTGAATCGTTTTTCTATGCTTGTAGTGAGTGAAATTTAGTTTTGACTCCTTTCCCTGGGAGACCGGCTTGTATTTCATGTTCCATTTTCTTCTAAGCGTGCATATATCGTTCCAGCTTCTTTCGAAACACTAAAAGCAGGTACACACATTCAGACAACACCAGCAGACCACAGGAAAGCAGTAGATCCTCTTTAATTCGATAGAGGCACAATGCAGCAACAAACAAAGAAATAGCCGAGCGGTCTGAGGCGCTGCAGTCATGGACCGTGCGGCTGGTCCCGGCGGAGGTTCGAGTCCTCCCTCGGACATGGGTGTGTGTGTTCGTCCTTAGGATAATTTAGGTTAAGTAGTGTGTAAGCTTAGGGACTGATGACCTTAACAGTTAAGTCCCATAAGATTTCACACACAAAAACAAAGAAATAAGGAATAATCTTTTCACTGAGTAATGTCGTAATCAGTACTGCAGCGCCACAACGTAATACTTTACGTAGTTTGACAGCAATTAGAAGCAGTACCAAAGGAACCAAATGCTGTCGTTCTGTTCAGTTGAGAACGGAGCAAGGGGATGCGGGGGAAGGGGCGGCCAGCCGTTCCAGGATCAAGAAAATGAGAAAAAATACCAAATATCCTGGTCGCAAATAAAACACAGACATAAAGTAACAATCAGAGGACACGCGCATTTTATTAAATATCTGTTGACTCAATGTATGCTATCTTATTGGGAAATATTAAGTTCTATTTTCACCTTGTTCCTTAACAAAGTAACGACACCAGACTCTTCACTGATCATTACAGTAGCTCCAACTGTTGCAATAAAAGAAAGTTTTTCCCAACGAAGATCATTTTGTATACAATGTTTCCTAAGGAAGGAAATATGTGGTCGGCCATAGTTGTATCGTGCATTGGCACACAATCAAGGAGTTCCTCCGTCAAGCTGCATTCATTGTCAACGCCTCTCACAAATACAGCAATCTAAGCAATATTCGTTACATCAATGCTTTCAACCAGAGCTAAGGAGAAGGAAACCAAATGATTAGTCTTGTCTTTCGGTTGCATTTCCACGTCGTTTGCCTTTTCTTCGACGCATCTGCAAACTGTTCTCCGTAAAAGAGGAACTGTTTCCAAAATCGGAAGAGTCTCTGGACACAAGAATGTTGCAGTATCAGCAAAACACTATTTTACAAACTCCCCATCGCTGTGGGGACGATTGTTTTGGCTACTTTAATATCTATGTGATAGTTCAGTTCTCATTGCACAGTCATTGTAGATGACAACATTCTCTTCCTGCAGACACATTACAAGGGACAGGTAAAATCTAGAGGAAAACCACATAATGCTTTATAAATAAAAAATAGTGATATTTTCAAGAAATGACATGTATCTGTATGAACTTTCTTCTGCATCTTTTTCCTGTTTTAGCACCATAAGTGTGCCCTTCTATTCCTCAGCAACCAAGGTGATCACGAATTACTCATGAAGCAGGTGAAAATGTCGCTTCACTTTGTACTTACTCCACGCCGATAAAATAGCAAGACCACTTTGCGATCCAGAAAAATGTAGGATCATACGACTTATCTCAGGACGTGGACTGAAAAAAGGCAATTCTAGGTTTGTGGCATTTGTAGGTTTACAGAAAGTTTTCGACAATACTGACCGCAATACGCTCATTGTAATCATGAATGTACCACAGGTAAGGCTGAGACAGGGAAAGCTATCTACATCTTGTACAGAAACTAGAAAGCAGTTATAGGAGTCGAAGGACATTAAAAGGAAGCAACAGCTGAGAAGAAAGTGAGACAAGATTGTAATCCTATCCCTGATTAGTCAGAGTGTACACTGAGAAAGCAGTAAGCGAATCATCATCATCATCATCATCATTTAAGACTGATTATGCCTTTCAGCGTTCAGTCTGGAACATAGCCCCCCTTATACAGTTCCTCCATGATCCCCTATTCAGTGCTAACATTGGTGCCTCTTCTGATGTTAAACCTATTATTTCAAAATCATTCTTAACCGAATCCAGGTACCTTCTCCTCGGTCTGCCCCGACTTCTCCTACCCTCTACTGCTGAATCCATGAGTCTCTTGGGTAACCTTGCTTCTCCCATGCGTGTAACATGACCCCACCATCTAAGCCTGTTCGCCCTGACTGCTACATCTATAGAGTTCATTCCCAGTTTTTCTTTGATTTCCTCGTTGTGGACACCCTCCTGCCATTGTTCCCGTCTACTATTACCTGCAATCATCCTAGCTACTTTCATATCCGTAACCTCAACCTTGTTGATAAGGTAACCTGAATCCACCCAGCTTTCGCTCCCATACAACAAAGTTGGTCGAAAGATTGAACGGTGCACAGATAACTTAGTCTTGGTACTGACTTCCTTCTTGCACAAGAGAGTAGATCGTAGCTGAGCGCTCACTGCATTAGCTTTGCTACACCTCGCTTCCAGTTCTTTCACTATGTTGCCATCCTGTGAGAATATGCATCCTAAGTACTTGAAACCGTCCACCTGTTCTAACTTTGTTCCTCCTATTTGGCACTCAATCCGTTTATATTTCTTTCCCACTGACATTACTTTCGTTTTGGAGATGCTAATCTTCATACCATAGTCCTTACATTTCTGATCTAGCTCTGAAATATTACTTTGCAAACTTTCAATCGAATCTGCCATCACAACTAAGTCATCGGCATATGCAAGACTGCTTATTTTGTGTTCACATATCTTAATCTCACCCAGCCAGTCTATTGTTTTCAACGTATGATCCATAAATAATATGAACAACAGTGGAGACAGGTTGCAGCCTTGTCTTACCCCTGAAACTACTCTGAACCATGAACTCAATTTACCGTCAACTCTAACTGCTGCCTGACTATCCATGTAAAGACCTTTAATTGCTTGCAAAAGTTTGCCTCCTATTCCATAATCTTGTAGAACAGACAATAACTTCCTCCTAGGGACCCGGTCATATGCCTTTTCTAGATCTATAAAGCATAGATACAATTCCCTGTTCCACTCATAACACTTCTCCATTATTTGCCGTAAGCTAAAGATCTGGTCCTGACAACCTCTAAGAGGCCTAAACCCACACTGATTTTCATCCAATTGGTCCTCAACTAATACTCGCACTTTCCTTTCAACAATACCTGAGAAAATTTTACCCACAACGCTGATTAAAGAGATACCTCTGTAGTTGTTACAATCTTTTCTGTTTCCATGTTTAAAGATTGGTGTGATTACTGCTTTTGTCCAGTCTGATGGAACCTGTCCCGACTCCCAGGCCATTTCAATTATCCTGTGTAGCCATTTAAGACCTGACATTCCACTGTATTTGATGAGTTCCGACTTAATTTCATCCACCCCAGCCGCTTTATTGCACTGCAATCTATTGACCATTTTTTTCACTTCCTCAAATGTGATCCTATTTCCATCATCATTCCTATCCCATTCTACCTCGAAATCTGAAACATTACTGATCGCATTTTCACCTAAATTGAGCAACTCTTCAAAATGTTCCCTCCATCTGCCCAAGGCATCCACAGGATTCACCAGCAGTTTTCCTGACCTGTCCAAAATACTTGTCATTTCCTTCTTACCTCCCTTTCGAAGACTGCTAATTACACTTCAGAATGATTTTCCAGCAGCTTGACCCATAGTCTCCAATCTGTTTCCAAAGTCTTCCCACGATTTCTTCTTGGATGCTGCAATTATCTGTTTGGCTTTGTTTCTTTCTTCAACATAACTTTCTCTGTCTACCTGGGTTCTGGTATGTAGCCATTTTTGATACGCCTTCTTTTTTCTTTTACAGGCTGCCTTGACTGTATCATTCCACCAAGCTGTTTGCTTCATCCTACTTTTACACACTACTGTTCCAAGACATTCTTTAGCCACTTCTAGTACTGTGTCCCTGTACCTTGTCCATTCCTTTTCCAATGACTATAACTGACTACATTCAACTAACTGGTACCTTTCTGAGATCGCTGTTATGTACTTGTGCCTGATTTCCTTATCCTGAAGTTTCTCCACTCTTATCCTCCTACATATGGACCTGACCTCCTGCACTTTCGGCCTCACAATCCCAATTTCACTGCAGATTAAATAATGATCAGTGTCATCAAAGAATCCCCTGAATACACGTGTGTCCCTCACAGCCTTCATGAACTCCTGATCTGTTATTATATATTCAATGACAGATCTGGTTCCCCTGCCTTCCCAAGTATACCGGTGAATGTTCTTATGTTTAAAAAAGGAGTTTGTGATTACTAAGCCCATACTGGCACAGAAATCCAAGAGTTGTTTCCCGTTCCTGTTGGCCTCCATATCCTCTCCAAATTTACCCATAACCTTTTCATACCCTTCTGTTCGATTTCCAATCCTGGCGTTAAAATCACCCATGAGCAGAACACTGTCCTTGTCCTTTACTCTAACAACTACATCACTGAGTGCCTCATAAAAACTATCCATCTTATCTTGATCTGTCCCTTCACAATGCGAATATACTGACACAATCCTAATTTTCTTGCTAGACATTGTCAAATCTATCCACATCAGTCGTTCGTTTACATACCTTATTGCAACTACGCTGGGTTCCATTTCTTTCCTGATGTAAAGCCCTACACCCCATTGTGCTATTCCTGCTTTGACTCCTGACAGGTAGACCTTGTATTCTCCCACTTCCTCTTCTTTCTCACCCCTTACCCGAATGTCACTAACACCTAAAACGTCCAGCCCCATCTTACTTGCAGTCTCTGCCAGCTCTACCTTCTTCCCAGAGTAGCCCTTATTGATATTAATAGCTCCCATCTCATTACCATTTGTTTGCCAAGTCGTATCTTAGGAGTCCCTGGTTTGTCAGTTAGGGGTGGGACTCCGTCACCTCCAAAGGTCCGAGGCAATTTGCTCTGATTGTTGCCAGCATCATATTTAAAGTACCAGGGAAGCAGGTTGCTAGCCTTACTTGCCCCGAGTCCCATTGGGTTTTACCCCAAACGGCTGAGGGACTAACCGGTGGATTTGGTAGTCTTTGCCGTATGAGCACAAAGGTGACCACGACTCAGAATATGTCCGAGATGCCCAGCCTTATTCCAAAGTAACTGGTATCCCGACTGTCGAGACCACTTACTTGGCCACTCATACGTTGCCCGTGGTTCATGAACTAGGACATGACTACAGGAACCCACACCATGAACCAGCAGTAAGCGAAATCAAGGAAAAATTTGGAAAGGATATGAAATTTCAGAGACAAGAAATAAAAAAATTAAGGTTTGCAATGTCATCGTAATTTTGTCAGAGATGGCAAATGAGTTGGAAGATAAAGTGAACCGAATGGAGAATGTTTCCAAAAGGTGAACACAAAAGAATAAATCAAGGGTAATGGAATATAGTAGAATTAAATCAGTCGATCCTGAGGAAATTAGAATGGGAAATGAGACAATAAAGAAGTATAGGAGTTTTGATATTTGGGCAGCAAAATCGCAGAAGTAAAGATGATACGAAGTGAATCTAAAAATGTTGGTCGAAGTAGAGACGATACGAGCTGCCGACTGGCAACAGCAAGAAAAGCGTATCGGAAAACTAGAAATAGTTTAAGTCTAATATAAATTTAAGTGTTAGCAAGTCTTTTCTGAAAATATTTGTGTGGAGTGCAGCCTTGGACGAACCTGAAGAGTGTACGATAAACACCACAGACAAGATGAAAACAGAAGGTTCTGAAATGTGGTGCTACACAAGACTACCAAGATTAGATGGGTAGATCGGATAACTGATGAAGATGTACTAAATATAAATGGGGAGACAAAAATTATGGCACAACTTTACTGGAAGAAATCAATTAATAGCAAATATCCTGAGGTAAATTCTGAATTTGTTAATGAAGAGAAGTATGCAGGGTAAAACTTAGAGAGCGACACAAAGCCTTTAACTGCAATAAACGTATTCAAGTGGATGGAGCTTTCAGTAGTTGTGGAGAGATGTACAGGACTGCACAGGATAGACTAGCGTGGAGAACTGCTTCAAACAACACAGTATAAGTACTAGATACAATCTTTGTATGTTACCAGAAAGTGAGTTTTCATGTTGCATGAGAAACAAAACCGACTCATGTTTTTACCTTTCGCGCTATTATCAATTTTTCTTACTTGGTTTGGAATGAAGTAAATTGCCATGTTAGATATTCCCGTACAGTTCGGCGCACCTACTGTGTCATTGTATTTGCTCGTGTCATCCATTTGTAGTTTTAAATGGCGGTACGTTTTTCCTGGCTGCCGAAGTTGCCAGAGGTTGCTGATTATCGTGCAGAAGTTCTTAGAAGACATCCCACGCAACAACATTCGTGACGAAATGCAGGTGCAACAGGATGACACTCCGTCACATTTCGCAGTTCCCGCACCTCCTTTCACGGTGCAATATTCGGGTGAAAGTGGACAGGATTTAAGTGGTGGGACTCCTGTATCCTTTTTCTAATAGGGCTACATGGGGAGGCTGGCACTATTTTGTTGGCACAGCTCTTCGTAGCAGGCAACTGTCGTGTCGTTATCGATTAGCTCTCGCAACTGCTCCGTTCGACTGCTAAAGAAGCAGTCAGGTATGACGCTGCAGCTGACAGCCGTAGTCGATAATGTGCGAGTCGTAACTTATTCAGTTATCGTGTCGAAGAAACGTTTTGGCGACAACTACGATGAGCGACTAGTGGACCACGCGTGCTTATACTGTTGTTTGTTGCCACAAGAATTAAGATTACACAGTGTACTTGTAGAGGAAAATTTCCTCTTCCTCAGAGGTTGGACGTTGCAGAGAAATGCTTTCTTCACGAGATCAAAGTATCAAACAGACCTGCTTGTACCGTAGTTGCGCTAGTAAATGGTTCGCCATATACCAGACATGTTCCATGAGTGTTTCGGAATTCACTGCGCAGGTACAATTTGTGGAACGAAGATGACGGTCGTTATAAGTGGTAGTGTCTGTAGCTAAACTTGTACAGAATAGTGATATTAACGCGAGCAATTTTCTAGTGCCATGGAAACAGATTGTTTCCAGACAGCTTCATCTACATGGTGAAGATGAAAGCAGCCTGCTAAATTTTCGAGGATGTTCAGGGCTATTTCCTAAGTATTCTTGTATAAGAGACCCGTGGTCTCTAATAATTGAATATCGTTTGATTTCTTCCCCGTCCCCCTGCCCCCGCCTATTTATTTTCGTAACTACACAGCAATGAAACTGTTTGTACGAGTTCAACAATGCAGATGTGGACGCTATGCGTTGTATGTTCCGTTCGGAAACTGGCTTGTTCCGTTCACTCACTGTACTCGCTGTCAGCAATAATAATAATTAGGACTTCGCTCTTGAACTTGAAATCGGTACTATTCGGTTCTATATCCACATCTACATGACTACTCTGCAATTCACACAATAGTGCCTGGCAAAGGGTTCATGGAACCACTTGCACACCATTACCTTACCGTTCCACTTTCTAAAAGCGCGCGGGAAAAACGAACACTTAAATCTTTCCGTCTGAGCTCTGATTTCTCTTATTTTGCTACGATGATCATTTCTACCAGTGTAAGTGGTGTCAAAAAAATACACTGACCGAAAAAATTTCGCAACACCAAAAAGCAATTAATGTAGAGTAATGAATTTTCGGGAATACATTTATCTAGGTAACATATTTAAGTGACTAACATTGCAAAATCATAGATGAGCGTGAGCATAAGTGCGTGATAAGCCATTGCAAATGTGAAATGCTGGTACATTAACAACCGGTGTAACCGCCAGAATATTGAATGAAAGCATGCAAACGTGAATGCGTTTTGTTGCCCAGGTGGCGAAGGTCAGTTTGTGGGATGGAGTTGCCTGTTGCACTTGGTCGGGGCCATGTCGACAATCTGTAGAGCATGTTGGGTTAAAACAGCGGTATGTGGGTGAGAGTTATACTGTTGGGAAACACCCCCTGGAATGGTGTTCATGAGTGGTAGCACAACAGGTCGAATCACCAGACTGACGTACAGTTTTGCGATCAGGATACTTGGAATAGCCACGGGAATGCTTCTGTTGCCATACGAAATGGCACCCCAGACCTTAGCTTCAGGTGTAGGTGCAGTGTGTCTAGCACGCAGACAGGTTGGTTGCAGGCCCCCAACTGGCCTCCTTTTAACCAACATCCCACCATCACTGGCACCGAGGCTGAAGCAGCAACCATCAGGAAACACAACAGACCTCCATCCTGCCCTTCAATGACCTCTCGCTTGACAGCACTGAAGTCGCAAATAGCGGTGACTTTGGGACAGTAGAATGCACGCTACCGGGCGTCTGGCGCGGGGCTGTCCTTGAAGTAGCCGATTTGTAACAGTTCGTTGTGTCACTGTGGTGCCAGCTGCTGCTCATATTGCTGCCGCAGGTACAGTGCGATGCGCCAGAGACATTCGCCAAACAGGTTGCCTTCTCTCTTGGTAGTGTCACGTGGCCGTTCGGAACCCTGTCTTCATGTGATCGTACATTCTCCTGACCAACTGTGCCAGAATCATATACAGTCGCCACAACCATGACAAGTGTTTCTGCAATATCGCAGAAGGAACATCCAGCTTCTCGTAGCCCTATTACAAGACCCCTTTCAAAGTCAGTGAGGTGTCGATAATGACGTCTTTGGCGCCTTGGATCCGTTCTTCGCCGGTCGTTGTGGCCGTGCGGTTCTAGGCGCTACAGTCTGGAACCGCGCTACCGCTACCGTCGCAGATTCGAATCTTGCCTCGGGCATGGATGTGTGTGATGTCCTTAGGTTAGTTAGGTTTAAGTAGTTCTAAGTTCTAGTGGACTGATGACCTCAGAAGTTAAGTCCCATAGTGCTCAGAGCCATTTGAACCATTTGATCCGTTCTTCCCTAACATGAAGTCACCACGTCTAATCTGAAAGGTAACTAAGCGTCATGGCCGTTAGAGCGTATATTTAAAGTAAATCTGATTGGCGCACTCTTATGCGACTGGCGCGAAATGTGAATAGTCGTCGTTTTACAGATGTAGAAACACGTCTACCAACTATCGTTTATGTCGCACAACTCCTTCTTGGTGTTTTCGGTCAGTGAATTTTCACGTTAGGAGGAGAACGTTGGTGATTGAAATTTCGTGTAAAGATCTCGCCGCAACGAGAATCGTTTTCGTTTTAATGATTGCCACCCTAACTTGCTTATCATATCCGTGATACTCTCTCCTCTATTTCGCGATAAGACAAAACGAGATGCTCTTTTTGAACTTTTTCGATGCACTCTGTCTTCTTGTCTGGCCATGACCCATACTGCAGAGCAATATTCAGAAGAAGACGGAGAAGCGTAGTGTAGACCATCTCTTTAGTAGACCTGATGCATTTTCTAAGTGTTCTGGCAGTAAAACGCAGTCTCTGTTTTGTTTGTCCACAACATTATTCACGTGATCGTTCCAATCTAAGTTGCCCGTAATTGTAATTCCTAGGTGTTTAGCTGAATTAACAATCTTTGGATTTTTATGATATATTGCGTAACCGAAATTTAGTGGATTCATTTAGTACTCATATGGATGATCTCACACTTTTCATTATTTAGCGTCAATTACCCCTTTTCTCACCATACAGATATTCTGTCTCTAAGCTGGTCGTATGTTGTGTTCCAAAAATGAACAGTATAGAGACAGAAGTGATGACACTTTCTGCAGGACCTGACCATCATTTTGCAGGATAATGCTCGTGACACATCCATGCCCGAGGCAGGATTCGAACCTGCGACCGTAGCAGCCGCGTGGTTCCAGACTGAAGCGCCTAGAACCGCTCGGCCACCGCAGCCGGTTGCCGGTCAACTGGCACTGCTAAGAGTATCCTACGAGTTCCACATCGCTGGAAACGAGTTATACACAATGCTGGTGACTACTTTGAAGGTCAGTAAAGCTTCGAAACACGTATCTAACGTATCTATTTTGTACGAGCTGTAAATAATTAGTTGCCGCTATTAAAGTCCAACCCTCGTATTATTACTGGAGCGAGCGACTAAGATCAGTGGATCACTTATACCGAAATTTTAGGAAAATATCCGTTAACAACTTTCGGAACGTCGGTAGAGGTCTCCATCTCCCTGAAAACTATGCGAATCGCGTGGGGAAAGTACTTTTTGTTGTAGATTACATTAAGTTTTCTTTCCGTCCCACTCACGGACGGAGCGTGGGTACAATGGCTGCTTGTACGTCTCGGCGCATGCCTTTACGTGCCTAATTTTATCTGCACGATCTCTACGCGGTAAATACGTAGGGACCTGAAGAACTATAAAAGTTTCTACCATGAAATTTGTTTCTTCAAGTTTTCTAAGAAGGTTGACACAAGATGTACGCCGAATTTCTTCGAGAGTCTTCCAGTTAAGGTTTTTCTGTTGTACTCTCACGTCAGTCAAATAAACCGACATTTCTTGTCGCTATTCTATGTGCAAGATCTATGTTTCCTCTTAGTACCATATGTTACGACTCTCAAACACCAGAGCAGTATTCGACTGTTGCTCATAGATTTTTATTTTATGCAATCTGTTTTACAGGCAAACAACAGTTTTGAAATATACTATCAATAAACTGAAGCCTGCCGTTTGTTTTACATATGCATGTGGTGGACAAAAATACGGAATGCCAGAAAAACAACACTTGAACACGCCTCATGCTGTATTGGAAACCCTTTGGCATTCAAAAAAAAGGTTCCAGTCGTCACGGAATGGATAAATACAGGTCCTGCCAATTTCAGGTGAGGTTACTGGAGGTAGGTAGCGATCACGCACCATTCTCTCCAAAGTAGACCACAAAGGCTCCACAATGAGATCTGGTGACTGTGGTGGGGGAGAGGCAGCAACTCATTCTTGTCCTCACAAAACCAGTCCTGGACTATGTGAGCTGTGTGAACAGAACCACTGTCGTCTTCGAACACGGCATTACCATTGGGGAAAAAACACTGTACCGTGGGATGGACCTGATCAGCCAAGGTAGTCACACAATCTCTGTCCGCTCCCGGTAGCTGAGTGGTCAGCGCGACAGAGCGTCACTCCTAAGGGCCGGGTTCGATTCCCGGCTGGGTCGGAGATTTTCTCCGCTCAGGGACTGGGTGTTGTTCTAATCATCAACATTCAATGGTTCAAATGGCTCTGAGCACTATGGGACTTAACATCTGTGGTCATCAGTCCCATAGAACTTAGAACTACTTAAACCTAACTAACCTAAGGACATCACACACATCCATGCCCGAAGCAGGATTCGAACCTGCGACCGTAGCGGTCACGAGGTTCCAGACTGAAGCGCCTAGAACCGCACGGCCACACCGGCCGGCTCATCAACATTTCATCCCCATCGACGCGCATGTCACCGAAGTGGCGTCAAATCAGAAGACTTGCACCCGGCGAACGGTCTACCTGACGGGAGGCCCTAGTCACACGACATTTACATTTTTACACAATCCGTGGTAGAAACTAGACCTTGGGGCTCATGGAATACCACGATATGACTGCCCAAATCATCACCAAACCCCCCACTATGTTACACTCTTGGGACGTACACTCAGCCAGAAGGTGGACACAGTGTGAAACAGTATGAGGTGCTGGCTGTTGTTTTGTGTCGTGGTATGGAGTGACCTGACGGAAAACTAGTGATCTTAATCCGTGATTCTCGTTAAGAATAGGCAAAAATGGGACTTGAATGTATTAACTACTAATCCCTGTTGGGTTTCTTATAACATCAACTGATCGTGGTGTCGTACCCCGTAATTTCTACGGCCATACTGTGATTAATTAAAGTAGAAGGAATTTCTGCCCTGAAAGCATGTAAAACAATTTCCTTACCGTGTCGCAACGGAACAAAGCAGTACGGTATGGCCTCATGAGGAGGAAACAAGTTGAGCAGTACCTCATATAATTCTTAATATATTGCCTGATGCACTTGAAAAATGACCTGGAATGCTTGAAGTAAAAGATTTAATTCGAACCTTGCGATTTATTACAGTTACTTGTGCATAAATGAAGTTTAATCGCGTAACAAACAATGTTCTTATATGCTACCGCCCGTACGAAATGCAGACTTGACAAAGTGATCAGCATGAAGGGAGGGGGGGGGGGGGGTACCTCTATGGAAACAAAGGAAAGGATTTTATAACTTAAAAACTTCGTTAACCGATCTGCACAGGGGAAGAGCAGGGAGAGAGAAAAATTGATGATGATTACAGCCATTAAAACAAGAGAAAGAGCACACTTCAACCGAAAACTGCGCGGTGTAAGGAATTTAGTTTACAAGACACGTGCAAAGACTTCAGCAATCTGGAAATAGTTTGATGCAAAGAATTGTGACTACGAACAAGCTCTGACCGCGACATAACTAACGTGACGCCAACAAGCAGTTGTATTGCGCCTCATCAAGTTGGCCTCGTGCAACAGCTTCGCAGTATGTCCCCATCGACCAACAGCATCTCCAACGCGTCCAGCCTGTAGCGTCGTCCAATCTTCTACTTCTCGTTCACTCCTGCTACAACCGTGAGAGCACCAACTTTTTGGCGCACGTTCCAGACAATCACAGTTCTATGTTCTGAGTGCAACACGACGGCCTTATCGGCTCGCACCTAAAGTGCGCCCAGTGGATTCCTTGTCCGCCCGTTTGAACGGACAGACTCTCTCGAAAAATCTCGAAACTTCTACCACGAATTTCCAGCAACCACTCATGAATTCGGAGGGGAAGATTGTTCCACCTACGTGCCCCAAGTCACGTAGGCCAAGACAGAGAGTGCTGGTGTCCTCTGCTACTATCTCTCTCCTTATCCTTTGCCCCCCCCCCCCTCCCCCTGCTATTGCCCTGTGCATTCCAACGGTTCAGCCCGCAGCTTGTAAGCTTGTAGAGAGAAGAATATTCGTCCCACAGCGAGACTAAGAGAATGGATTTCGTGCAAGGCAGGAAGTGTTCTTGAAATGGAGGCTGCTGATCATAAATGGAACGTCAGGATTAAATAAAACACGTAACCCATAGATCATCCCCATAGCCATGGTCCGAGTAAAAAATGATAAAGATGGCACATGAAAATGATAAAATACCATGTTGACAGGCTAGACTCTAATGAAACATGTACTCGCACAAACGGAGGTCTTTCATCGAGGCTCATACGACCAAATGCCTACCTTCCATTTCTCCATAGTCCATGTTTTATGGCTCCGACACAAGGTTTCCCTGTTATGGACACTGATGAGTTGTTTTGTAATTCCAGTTCACCCTGAAAAGCCGCGCGGGGTAACCGCACCGTCTAGGGCGTGCCGACACGGTAGCTCAGCGTGTTCGGTCAGAGGGTTAGCTGCCCTCTGTAATAAAAGAAAACCGGAGTGAACAGATCAAAGATGAACTTCAATGAATATCATGGGATGTCCGCTCCGAACAAATGCAACGAGCCATAACGAACAAAATGAGATTTAAGATTAAGTAGGGTTTAAGTCTAGGGACCGATGACCTCAGCAGTTTGGTCCCATAGGAACTTACCACAAATTTGCCAAATGCCGGCCGGTGTGGCCGTGCGGTTCTAAGCGCGTCAGTTTGGAACCGCGTGACCGCTACGGTCGCAGGTTCGAATCCTGCCTCGGGCATGGATGTGTGTGATGTCCTTAGGTTAGTTAGGTTTAAGTAGTTCTAAGTTTTAGGGGACTGATGACCTCAGTAGTTAAGTCCCATAGTGCTCAGAGCCATTTGAACCATTTGCCAAATTTTTCGCCCTGAAATTCTGCGCTTCTGGACCTCCCTTCGTGTTGTTTTGGTGCTGACAGGGTTCGCGAATGCAACATTCAGTTATGCAGTGACCTTTGCAGCTGTTCCCTTTATTTTTCGCCACAACCCTCTTCAGTTATAGTCTGTTATTATCACTCGACACACACTTTTGTTCTCTTTGTGACTCACCGCATGATGTTTTCTCTCTTTCCCTGTATGTGGCATAAATCTTCGACATGGTGCCTCTGAAAACACAAAGTACATCGCCTGCCTTGGTTTCGTAAGTACGCACCGTATGAGCACCAACAACTTGCCTACGTTCGAATTCACTAAGCTCCGATATAACTGCACACACAAAAACGCAGAATACTACTCAGGTCTCGACTGACACCTGCAACGTATTGAGGACATTACACAGGTGCCGTTCGTGGTTAAATACAACAGCGCAACCTGCAGGCTTGGCTAAAATCTGCGTTTATGTTCAAGCACGTATTTCTCCAGGAGCTTCCATATGTTTGCCCAACCCCTGAAGACCTGCATCTGTATTTCGCAAGCCACTTTACGGTAGGTCGCAGCAGAGGGAAGGGTACTTCTGGTAGCACTGTCTTTTCACTTTTTCCCCTCTTCAATTGGCGAATGGTCCCTGCCAAAAACAACTCTCGGTAAGGCTCTGAATTACCTATAAGTTCTGTGATTTTAGTATCATGGTCATTTCGCGAGGTGTGTGTAGGTGGAAGTAATACAAATCTGATAAAAATGTCCGGAAACCCTGTGTAATTCGGAGTTGACTACAATATATCAAGAGAGCCGGCCCTGCCAGTATAAAATGATGCCAGAAGTTCTGTGTCGTCAGTGGAGAAGTAGTAACAGCATAATGGGTCGACCAGGAGAGCTCAGTTACTTCGAGCGCGGACCAGTCATTGGATGTCGGTTGAATAACGAACCCGTCAGGGACATTTCCACACATCTAAAGCTGCACAGGTCGACCGATGATGATGAGATTGTGAAATCAAAATATGAAGGAACAACTACAGCTAAACAAAGACCAGGCAGACCTCACGTGTCGACGGTCGGAGGTTTGTTGTAAAAAATCGCATGACATCAGGCGACGGAATCATTAGTGAGTGCCAAAGTGCTATCAGCAGACCAGCTAGCACAATGACTGTGCATAGGAAACTGAAGTGAATGGGGCAGAATGCTCGAGCAGCTACTTATAAGACACATATTTCTGTAGACGATGCTTAGCGACGCTGGAGGTGGTGTAAAGAGCGACGGTACTGGAGAGTGGATGACTGGGAACGAGTGATTTGGAGTAATAAATTACGCTTTACCCTGTTGCAATCCGACAGATTTGGGTTTGGCGAATGCCTGGAGAACATTAGCTGCCAGCGTGTGTAGTACCAATAGTGAAGTACAGACGGGTTAGTGTCGTGGTATCGGGGTATTTTTCGTGGTTGGCTTGTGCTCCGCTTATTGCGCTAAATGCGGAAGGATCTGACCACATTCTACATCATTGTGCATTGCAAACAGCAGAGGAACAGCTCGATGACGATGACTGTATCAGAATGACAGTGCACACTGTCGCAGAGCGGCGTCTGTGGGGCAAAAGTTTGTAGACAATAACGTTCCTGAAATGTACTGGCCTGACCGGAGTCCCGACCGGAAACCAATGGAACGCCTTTCCGATGATTCAGAACGTCGATTTCGCTCCACACCCTATCATCCAAAAACATTATCTTTCCTGGCTTTAGCTCTTCAGGAGTAATGGAGTACCATGCCTTCACAGACATTCAGACACTTCATTGAAAGTCTCTCCTGCAGATTTCAAGATTACGTATATCGTCTGACTCTTCTTGGAATTACGGTCTCATAATTTCAGCTGTAAACCTCTTCACATTGCACAGCCTTTATCTCAGGAGTTTGTTGAGGATGTCAGTGACGCTCTCCCCTTTACTAAACAATCTCGTGACGAAATGCGTCACTCTTCGGTGGATTTTCTGCGTATCATCTATTAATCCAAACTGGTAAGGCTCCCCAGCTGATGAGCAGTAGCTACCGATGAGGTTCACCTGTGATTGGGCCTTTGGGATACTTACGCTTCATATCTCTACACATTATTACTACTGAACAGACAGCTGTCCATCAAAATTACGCTACTGGCCATTAAAATTGCTACACCAAAAAGAAATGCAGATGATAAACGGGTATTCATTGGACAAATATATTATACTAGAACTGACATGTAATTAAATTTTCACGCAATTTGGGTGCATAGATCCTGAGAAATCAGTACCCAGAACAACCACTTCTGGCCGTAATAACGGCCTTGATACGCCTGGGCATTGACTCAAACAGAGCTTGGATGGCGTGTACATGTACAGCTGCCCATGCAGCTTCTACATCTATATCTACATACATACTCCGCAATACACCATACGGTGCGTGGCGGAGGGTACCTTGTACCGCAACTACCACCTTCTCTCCCTGTTCCACACTCAAACAGAACAAGGGAAAAATGACTGCCTATGTGCCTCTATACGAGCCCTAATCTCTCTTATCTTATCTTTGTGGTCTTTCCGCGAAATATAAGTTGCCAGCAGTAAAATTGTACTGCAGTCAGCCTCAAATGCTGGTTCTCTAAATTTCCTCAGTAGCGATTCACGAAAAGAACGCCTCCTCTCCTCCAGAGACTCCCACCCAAGTTCCTGAAGCATTTCTGTAACACTCGCATGATGATCAAACCTACCAGTAACAAATCTGCAGCCCGCCTCTGAATTGCTTCTATGTCCTCCCTCAATCCGACCTGATAGGGATCCCAAACGATCGAGCAGTACTCAAGAATAGGTCGTATTAGTGTTTTATAAGCGCTCTCCTTTACAGCTGAATCACATCTTCCCAAAATTCTACCAATGAACCGAAGACGACTATCCGCCTTCCTCACAACTGCCACTACATGCTTGTACCACTTCATATCGCTCTGCAATGTTACGCCCAAATATTTTATCGACGTGACTGTGTCAAGCGCTACACTACTAATGGGGTATTCAAACATTACGGGATTCTTTTTCCTATTTATCTGCATTAATTTACATTTATCTATATTTAGAGTTAGCTGCCGTTCTTTACACCAATCACAAATCCTGTCCAAGTAATCTTGTATCCTCCTACAGTCACTCAACGACGTCACCTTCACGTACACCACAGCATCATCAGCAATCAGCCGCATATTGCTGTCCACCCTATCCAAAAGATGATCTATGTAGATAGAAAACAACAGAGGACCTACCACACTTCCCTGGGGCACTCCAGATGATGCCCTCACCTCCGATGAACACTCACCATCTAGGACAACGTACTGGAATCTATTACTTAAGAAGTCTTCGAGCCACTCACATATTTGGGAACCAATCCCATATGCTCGTACCTTAGTTAGGAGTCTGTAGTGGGGCACCGAGTCAAACGCTTTCCGGAAGTCAAGGAATATGGCATCCGTCTGATACCCTGGTTCGCAAGATATCATGTGAAAAAAGGGCGAGTTGTGTTTCTCAGGAGCGATGCTTTCTAAAGCCGTGCTGATGCATGGACAGCAACATCTCTGTCTCAAGGAAATTCATTATATTCGAACTGAGAATATGTTCGAGAATCCTGCAACAAACCGATGTTAAGGATATTGGTCTGTAATTTTGAGGATCCGTCCTTCTACCCTTCTTATATACAGGCGTCACCTGCGCTTTTTTCCAGTCGCTCGGGACTTTACGTTGGGCAAGAGATTCGCGACAAATGCAAGCTAAGTAAGAAGCCAATGCAGTAGAGTACTCTCTGTAAAACCAAACTGGAATCCCATCAGGACCTGGCGATTTATTTATTCTCAACCCATTCAGCTGCCTCACAACCCCAGGGATGTCTATCACTATGTCCTCCATACGAGAATCTGTACGAGGCTCAAACGGCGGTATATTTGTACGATCCTCCTGCGTGAAAGATTTCTCAAATGCTAAATTTAAAATTTCAGATTTCGTTTTGCTGTCTTCCGTTGCCAGGCCAGACTGATCAGTGAGTGACTGGCTGGAAGCCTTTGACCCGCTTACCCATGTAGTGGTTGTATGCTTCGCGCATCGCTCTTTTTACAGCAGCAAGCTTCAACACGATACCACAGTTCATGTAGAGTAGTGACTGGCGTATTGTGACGAGCCAGTTGCTCGGCCACCATTGACCACACGTTTTCAGTTGGTGAGAGATCTGGAGAATGTGCTGGCCAGGGCAGCAGTCGATCATTTTCTGTATCCTGAAAGGCCCGTACAGTACCTGCAACATGCGGTCGTGCATTATCCTGTTGAAATGTAGGGTTTCGCAGGGATCGAATGACGGGTAGAACCACGGGTCGTAACACATCTGAAATGTAACGTCCACTGTTCTAAGTGCCGTTTATGCGAACAAGAGGTGACCGAGACGTGTAACCAATGGCACCCCATACCATCACGGCTGGTGATACGCCAGTATGGCGATGACCAATACACGCTTCCAATGTGCGTTCACCGCGATGTCGCCAAACACGGATGCGACCCTCATGATGCTGTAAACAGAACCTGGATTCATCGGAAAAAAATGACGTTTTGCGCTTCGTGCACCCAGGTTCGTCGTAGAGTACACCATCGCAGGCGTTCCTGTCTGTGATGCAGCGTCAAGGGTAACCGCAGCCATGGTCTCTGAGCTGACAGTCCATGCTGCTGTAAACGTCGTCGAACTGCTCGTGCAGATGATTGTTGTCTTGCAAACGTCCCCATCTGTTGACTCAGGGATCTAGACGTGGCTGCACGATCCGTTACAGCCATGTGGATAAGATGCCTGTCATCTCGACTGCTAGTGATACGAGGCTGTTGGGATCCAGCACGGCGTTCCGTATTACCCTCCTGAACCAACCGATTCCATATTCTGCTAACAGTCATTAGATGTCGACCAACGCTAGCGTTTAGCGCGTCGTTTATCTGCGAGTGTGTCCCACTTCAAACTTTCTACGAGATTTGTAACACTCTCGAAATGGCTAAATGTACCAATCACGAATCTTGCCGCTCTTCTTTGGACCTTCTGAAGCCCTTGAATCAGACCCAACTGGTAAGGGTCCCATACGGACGAACAGTACTCTAAGACTGGACGAACTAACGTATTGTAAGCAATTTCCTTTGTTGAAGGACAGCATCGCTTCAGGATTCCACCAATAAACCGCAATCTATAGTTCGCCTTGCCCGTTACATGTGTAATCTGATTATTCAGTTTGAGATTATTTCGAATGGTCACACCCAGACACTGGACGGATGTTACCCCTTTCAAAGACTGGGCTTTTATTTTGTACTCGTACATTAATGGGGATTTTCGTCTTGTTGTACGCAGTAGGTTACACTTACTAATACTGAAAGATAACTGCCAGTCATTAAACCACGCATTTATTTTGTGCAAATCCTCATTTATTTGTTCACAACTTTCGTGTGATACTACTTTCCTGTAGACTACAGCATCATCGGCGAACAGTCTAATGCCGCTGTCAATACCATCAACCAGATCGTTTATGTAAATCGTAAAAAGCAGTGGACCTATTACGCTGCCCTGGGGCACACCTGAAGTTACGCTTGTTTCTGTTGAAGTCACCCAAATCAGGACGACATACTGCTCTCTGTCTGTTAGAAAACTTTCTATCCAACCACATATGTTATCGGATAGACCGTAAGCGCGCACTTTTTGGAGCAAGTCACAGTACGGAACTGAGTCGAACGCCTTTCGAAATCCGAGAAATGTGGCGTCTATCGTGCACAAAGAGGGCCAATTGTGTCTCGCATGACCACTGTTTCCTAAAATCGTGCTGGTTTCTACAGATGAGCTTCTCAGAGTCTAAAAAGGTCATTATTTATGAACATAAAATATGTTCCATCATTCTACAACAAATCGATGTCAGTGAAATTGGCCGGTAATTATGTGCATCCGATTTTCTACCCTGTTTATAGATTGCTATGACCTAGGCCTTCTTCCAGTCCCGTGGAACTTTCCGCTGTTCCAATGATTTCTGATAGATGATGGATAAGAATGGTGCTGTATTTGTAGCCTAGTCAACATAAAATCTTACAGGGATCCATGATTAAAGGTTTAGGTGATTGGCAATATGTAAGGTGCGGAATTTAGTACACAGAGCGGCAGTTTCTGACAGCATCAATGCTTCTAACCCGGTTGGGCATCGAGTCGAACCGAGCTTCGGTGACAGATACTGGCACGTAATTCCATGATGCTTCAACACTGTCCCAGAGTTCACGAATCCGGCGAGTGGTGGCGTGCGAGTCTCTCGGCGATCTATGACGAGATGTTTTCGATAGGTGAGAACAACGAGGAACGTTCTGGCTAGCGCAGCGGTCGAACACTCTCTGTATCAGGGTAGATCACGTCTGCACAGTATCGCATGGTCTTGTGTTATCTTGTTGGAAGATTGCTCCACAGACACCGCGAAGTCTGGACACCATCATCGGACTTAACATGTTAGAAATGAAACGCTTACTGAAAAGATCACCAACTATTTGGTTCAAATGGCTCTAAGCGGTATGGGACTTAACATCTGAGGTCATCAGTCCCCTAGACTTGGAACTACTTAAACCTAACTAACCTAAGGCCATCACACACATCCATGCCCGAGACAGGATTCGAACCTGTGACCGTAACAGCAGCGTGGTTCCGGACTGAAGCGTCTAGAACCGCTCGGCCATAGTGACCGGCACCAACTATTTGAACCAGAGGTGATCGTGTTGTATACCCAGTGGCATCCGATAACATCAAGTTAGTTAATGGGCTTATGTGAAGATCTCGAATGAAATCTGGTAACATCTGTTGCCGTCGGAGATTCCACACCAGGATACGTCAATCTGTACATCTGTGTTGTCCTCATCATTCCTTCATCATTTGTGAAAGTATCTAGATTGGACTGTGTTCAGATTGGGAATTTGTACGGGCCCTAATGACCGCGCAGTTGAGCGCCCCACAAACCAAACCTCATCATCATCATCAGCCTGTACACAGAAATGGGACTTGTATGAAAACACTACGTAGTGCCACTCTACGTTCGAATGCTCTTTTTGGGCGCTGTATTGTCGCCAGGCGTCTCTCCACCGCCGTGTCAAGGGAAACCACAACAATGAGCGCCTTACGGACAGTTGGTGGTGTTGCAAATGTCGTCGCACTACCGTAGGTATATTTATGCTCCAGCAAACAAGCCCATTTCCTGATCAACGTGCGTGACGCGGCTGCACGCTCACGCTTCACCGAGACAACAGCACCAGTACGTCAGCACCCTATGGCGCTAGTCACTTGGGCCGTAGAGGTCCCGCTTGACGATTAGCATCTTCTTCTTTTTCTTGTGCCTTTCTCCCGCATCTTCGCAGGGTCAGCATCGTTATGAACCGATTTGGCATGTTTAATTTAAGGTGTGGCCGTATGCCCATCTTGTCGCCAAACAGTTATCCCAACTGTCCTCGTGCAGTTTTATTTGTGTGAAAGTGATGGAAGCTTTCTAAATGTTTGCGAATCGTGTAATTGAGACGGGACGTGGGTACCAACCCAGTATTCACCGAGTGGTATATGGGAAACCGCCTAAAAACCACCTCCAGGCGGGCTGGCACACCGACTATCGTCGCTAATTCACAGGGCCGGTGCACCTTCCCGTCCCGGAAGGCGCGCTTTAACACGCGCGGCTGTCCGGTCGCACGCATGGCGCTTACAAGGGAACCTCCCCATCGCACCCCCCCCCCCCCCCCTCAGATTTAGTTATTATAAGTTGGCACAGTGGATAGGCCTTGAAAAACTGAACACAGATCAATCGAGAAAACAGGAAGAAGTTGTGTGGAAATATGAAAAAAATAGTAAAATATACAAACTGAGTAGTCCATTCGAAGATAGGCAACATCAACGACAATGGGAGTCAAGGAGCGCCGTGGTCCCGTGGTCAGCGAGAGCAGCTACGGAAGGAGAGGTCCTAGGTTGAAGTCTTCCCTCGAGTGAAAAGTTTAATTTTTTATTTTCAGTTTATGTGACAAACTCTTATGTTTTCATCACTTTTTTTGGAGTGGTTATCACATCCACAAGAAAACCTAAATCGCGCAAGGTAGAAGAATCTTTTTACCCATTCGCCAAGTGTACAAGTTAGGTGGGCCGACAACATATTCCTGTCATGTGACGCACATGCCGTCACCAGTGTCGTATAGAATATATCAGACGTGTTTTCCTGTGGAGGAATCGGTTGACCTATGACCTTGCGATCAAATGTTTTCGGTTCCCATTGGAGAGGCACGTCCTTTCGTCTACTAATCGCACGGTCTTGCGGTGCGGTCGCAAAACACAGACACTAAACTTATTACAGTGAACAGAGACGTCAATGAACGAACGTACAGATCATAACTTTGCGAAAACAAAGGAAGTAAAATCTTCAGTCGGTGGAGGAGTTGAACCAAGGACCTCTCGTTCTGCAGCTACTCACGCTAACCACGGAACCACGACGCTCCTGAACTCAGATTCTCCTTGATGTTGCCTATGTTCGCATGGACTACTCAGTTTGTATATTGTATTAATTTTTTTCGTAGTTCCACACAACTTGTTCCTGTTTTCTCGAGTGATCTGTGTTCAGTTTTTCAAGGCCTATCCACTGTGCCAACTTATAACTAAATCTGAGAGAGGTGCGATGGGGAGGTTCCCTTGTTAGTATGGCTGTCCTGAACCCTTCGTGCCCATACTCGCATAACAGTCGTGGAATACCGACCAGTGCTAGCAGCAATATCGCAGAACGATAAACCGCGGCCTCGATAGGCCACGCTCCTGCTGCTCTAGAATTCCGACACGTTCTACTAGACGTTTCTCCTTCTTACAAGAGGCATAACACGATCTTCTGACAAACAAACAAAATTCAGTTGCGGTCAATGAAAACCTCGCTGTACAATCTTTTTTATACCCAGAATGTAGATACTATTACTCCTACCAACTTTGTGCGATTTCGCTGAAACTCTAATCATTTTCAAAACCAAGCAAGTATCAGACTTCATGCCAGTGTGACGTTTGTTGCATGCCGTCTTCGTGACACATCAGTTTTAATGGCTAGCAATATCTTTGTACTACACGTGTTTCTATGGATAACTGTACAGTAGTGCGGCATTTGAGCGATTAAATGCTGGCACGAGCAAACACATTTTAACGATATGGGAAAACGATATTTGTAAGAACCAGTGGATAACATCGTAAGTTCGATGAGGCTTTTTGCGGATGACGCTGTTGTTTACAGATAACTCGTGACGCTAGAAAATTGCAGTGAAATGCAGGAACACCTGCAGGGGATCGATGCTAGGTGGAGGTAGCGCCAATGGACCCTCAGTAGAAACAGCTGTAATGTACTGCATATACATGGACAGAAGGACCCTTAATTGTATGTTTACACTGGAAGCAGTTATTTCCATAAAATAACATCGGAAGTTCACTGAGGCTTTTTGTGGATGATGCTGTGATATATCGAGAGCTTGTAACAATGGAAAATTGTGCTGAAATGCAGGAGGATCTGCAGCGAATTGACGCATGGTGCAGGGAATGGGAATTGAATCTCAATGTAGACGAGTGTAATGTGCTGCGAATACATAGAAAGAAAGATCCCTTATCAGTTAGCTACAATATAGCAGGTCAGCAACTGGAAGCAGTTAATTCCATAAATTATTTGGGAGTACGCATTAGGAGTGATTTAAAATGGAATGATCATATAAAGTTGCTCGTCGGTAAAGAAGATGCCAGACTGAGTTTCATTGGAAGAATCCTAAGGAAATGCAATCCGAAAACAAAGGAAGTAGGTTACACTACACTTGTTCGCCCACTGCTTGAATACTGCTCAGCAGTGTGGGATCCGTACCAGATAGGGTTGATAGAAGAGATAGAGAAGATCCAACGGAGAGCAGCGCGCTTCGTTACAGGATCATTTAGTAATCGCGAAAGCGTTACGGAGATGACAGGAAAACTCCAGTGGAAGACCCTGCAGGAGAGACGCTCAGTAGCTCGGTATGGGCTTTTGTTGAAGTTTCGAGAACATACCTTCACCGAGGAGTCAAGCAGTATATTGCTCCCACATACGTATACCGTATCTCGCGAAGAGACCATGAGGATAAAATCAGAGAGATTAGAGCCCACACAGAGTCATACCGACAATCCTTCTTTCCACGAACAATACGAGACTGGAATAAAAGGGAGAACCGATAAAAGTACTCAAGGTACCCTCCGCCACACACCGTCAGGTGGCTTGCGGAGTATGGATGTAGATGTAGATGTAACTAGGAGTATGAGTACGATGCGATTTGAAATGGAGGCACATGAAACTAATAGCAGCAGAGGTAAATACCAGATTGACACTCATTGGAAGAATCTTCAGGAAATGTAGCCCATCAGCAAAGGAAGTAGCTTCCAAAAGACTCTTTCGATCAATACTTGAATATCGCTCGTCAGTCTGGGATCCGTACCAGACAGGATTGACAGGGGAAATAGAGAAGATCCAAAGAACAGCTGCACGTTTCGTTACAGGTTTATTTCGTAAGAGCGAAAGCATCACGGATATGCTCAGCCAGCTCGTGTCAGACACTGCAAGAGAGGCGTTCTGATCACGGTGTGGTTTACTTTTAAATTTCCGAAAGTTTGGTTTCCTAGAAGAGCTAAGCAGTACATTACTTCCTCCTACGTAGGCCCTATATCTCGCGAAAAGACCATGGGGATAAAATTTGAGAACTTCGAGCCCACACAAAGGTTTACCAGCAATTATTCTTCCCGCGAACCACTCGCGACTAAAACTGGAAAAGGAGGACACTAGTATACAAGTACCCTCCGCCACACACCATAAGCTGACTTAAGGAGTATAGATATGTAGATATAGATAAATGTAGGCTTTCGCAGGAGAACCTATCTCGTATATCCTAAAAGGAATAAAACGTCCATTTGTTACATGTGAGACAGTTGTTTTTGCAAGGAGATTACTCGAAAATTGTAAGTTTTCAGGAACTAAAGAAAACATTCCGCGTGTGAGTGTATGGGATGTAACGGGATGGGCTTTCCAATGTCTAAACAACAGAATGAAATGGATGTTTTGCCATTGCTGCAGTTGCTAAATTTTGCCTTGAGGAAGTAATCCACACGCATGGTCAAGTTACGTTTTTAGTAGTGTTTAGTGTTTCAAGTTTTTACTTTTACTCATACGTTTTCACAGTACTGTAACTCTAGTCGAAGTACATATAAAATGGTTTCACTGACCATCATCAGCAGCAGCGTTGTTACGCATAAATCATTTCATCAAACCATCATAGAAACACTGTATTTATCCGGAATATAATCAAGTAAACTTTGTATGTCTTGCATTTTGTTCCTGTTAATAACCACTGGTCTAGCGTAACCCTTTTCAAACCTTTTTTTTTAAAAAACAGACAATTCTGGAAGTAAAAGATCCTTGGTACTTTCACTATGTTCCAACTCAATACTTGACGCTATTTTGCGTTTCACGAGACTGTTCGGAAATAACAACAGGTGAACAACGAAAAGCGAAACGTAACGCATAGTGAATTAGGTATTTGATAGGTGACATGCGAGAATGATCACCATTGAATGGGCAGTTCAAAAATGGCTCTGAGCACTTACCTGCGGGACATGTTTGCGGTGGCGATCCATTTAAACTGCAAATTTTTGTCACTTTGATGTCGCATGTTTCATCAAATACTGTTTTGTCTGCAATCGGTGTGCACACAGAATCCGCGATGATAAGGATCTTGACGCTACCTCGAACAAAGAGTAGCGGCCTTACAAATGGTGTACAATTTTTTTTTCAGTTCATTAATTTACTTTCGGTAACACATTTAAATAGTCAAATCAGCAAGGACACAGTAAAGGCAGCGAAATGTTATCCACAACTAGTACAGGAATCAGATTGTCGTTGTAAGTGTCATAGGAGAAGAAAAAAGAAACGGTAGTCGCAAAGGGAGTGAGACAGTGTCTGCTACCACCATGTTACTGAATCTGCACAATGAACAATCAGTATAGCAATCTACGGGAAAAATTTGCAAAAGGTATAAAAGTTCAGGGAGAAGAAAAAAACATCAGTTGTGTTGATGACACAGCAATTATTTTAGAGACGGCAAAAGGGTAGGAAGATCATTTAAATGAAGGGATAGTGTCTCGAAGAAATGTTATAAGGTGAGTAATAAAAATTAAAGTAACAAATAATAATAAAACAGCCGGCCGGAGTGGCCGAGCGGTTCTAGGCGCTACAGTCTGGAACCGCATGACCGCTACGGTCGCAGGTTCGAATCCTGCCTCGGGCATGGATGTGTGTGATGTCCTTAGGTTAGTTAGGTTTAAGTAGTTCTAAGTTCTAGGACACTGATGACCTTAGATGTTAAGTCCCATAGTGCTCAGAGCCATTTGAACCAATAATAAAACACATAGAGAAAGAGGTTAAGGTTATCCATTATGGATTTTGTGGAACATACAACTGTGTATTAACAGAACATAAATACAGACAATTTCTGACTCGTCGCTTTTGAAGTATTTGTTTATTTCCATAAACTAGTTTTCGAGCATTTTCAAGTTAACCTTCAGATGTGGCATACACACTCCTGGAAATGGAAAAAAGAACACATTGACACCGGTGTGTCAGACCCACCATACTTGCTCCGGACACTGCGAGAGGGCTGTACAAGCAATGACCACACGCACGGCACAGCGGACACACCAGGAACCGCGGTGTTGGCCGTCGAATGGCGCTAGCTGCGCAGCATTTGTGCACCGCCGCCGTCAGTGTCAGCCAGTTTGCCGTGGCATACGGAGCTCCATCGCAGCAGTCTTTAACACTGGTAGCATGCCGTGGACGTGAACCGTATGTGCAGTTGACGGACTTTGAGCGAGGGCGTATAGTGGGCATGCGGGAGGCCGGGTGGACGTACCGCCAAATTGCTCAACACGTGGGGCGTGAGGTCTCCACAGTACATCGATGTTGTCGCCAGTGGTCGGCGGAAGGTGCACGTGCCCGTCGACCTGGGACCGGACCGCAGCGACGCACGGATGCACGCCAAGACCGTAGGACCCTACGCAGTGCCGTAGGGGACCGCACCGCCACTTCCCAGCAAATTAGGGACACTGTTGCTCCTGGGGTATCGGCGAGCACCATTCGCAACCGTCTCCATGAAGCTGGGCTACGGTCCCGCACACCGTTAGGCCGTCTTCCGCTCACGCCCCAACATCGTGCAGCCCGCCTCCAGTGGTGTCGCGACAGGCGTGAATGGAGGGACGAATGGAGACGTGTCGTCTTCAGCGATGAGAGTCGCTTCTGCCTTGGTGCCAATGATGGTCGTATGCGTGTTTGGCGCCGTGCAGGTGAGCGCCACAATCAGGACTGCATACGACCGAGGCACACAGGGCCAACACCCGGCATCATGGTGTGGGGAGCGATCTCCTACACTGGCCGTACACCACTGGTGATCGTCGAGGGGACACTGAATAGTGCACGGTACATCCAAACCGTCATCGAACCCATCGTTCTACCATTCCTAGACCGGCAAGGGAACTTGCTGTTCCAACAGGACAATGCACGTCCGCATGTATCCCGTGCCACCCAACGTGCTCTAGAAGGTGTAAGTCAACTACCCTGGCCAGCAAGATCTCCGGATCTGTCCCCCATTGAGCATGTTTGGGACTGGATGAAGCGTCGTCTCACGCGGTCTGCACGTCCAGCACGAACGCTGGTCCAACTGAGGCGCCAGGTGGAAATGGCATGGCAAGCCGTTCCACAGGACTACATCCAGCATCTCTACGATCGTCTCCATGGGAGAATAGCAGCCTGCATTGCTGCGAAAGGTGGATATACACTGTACTAGTGCCGACATTGTGCATGCTCTGTTGCCTGTGTCTATGTGCCTGTGGTTCTGTCAGTGTGATCATGTGATGTATCTGACCTCAGGAATGTGTCAATAAAGTTTCCCCTTCCTGGGACAATGAATTCACGGTGTTCTTATTTCAATTTCCAGGAGTGTAGATGTTACATGTGCAACTGAGAGAATGGAAACGCTCGGAAACTACTCGTGTTTTACAGAAATAAACAAGTATTTCAAAAGCGACTGTTCACATCTGTATTTATATGCGATACATTGTACAAGCAGTGAAGGAAACCAGAGATTAATTTGGAGGTTCAAGGAGAAGAAATAAATGTTTTAAGGTTCGCCGATAACATTGTAGTACTATCAGTCATAGCAAAGGGCTTGAAAGATAAGTTGAACGGAATGGATAGCAAACAGAGGTTATATGAGGTGCGTCAGCAAAAGTAAAGTAAGTGTTGCAGGGTATAGTTGAATTCAGTCAAATGATGCTGAGAGAATAAGACAAGAAAATGAGACACTGAAAGTAGTAGAAACGGATTGCTATTTGGGCAGCAAAGCAACTGGCCGTGACGAAAGAACAGAGGGTATAAAACGCAGAATGACAATAGAAGAAAAACATTTCTTTATATCGCGCATAAATTTAATTGTTAGTAAATCTTTCATGAAGGTATTTGTCTGGAGTGAAACCTTATAAGAAAGTGAAATATGATCAGTAAAGAGTACAGAGAAGAATAGAATAGAATGTTCTGAAATTTGGTGCTACAGAAGCATGCTGAAGATTAGATGTGTAGCTCGGGTAAGTAATGAAAAGGTACTCAGTCAAATTGGAGAGTAAAGCAATTTGATTAAAAGAAAGGCATCAATGAATACTCAGTTTGGTAATGGAGGGATGTGCGTGTGTGTGTAGGGGGGAGGGGGGTGAGGCTAAAAGGAGGAGCCTGAATATCAACCTTGGTTGGCTACACTAAGCGGGTTCAAGTGGATGTGGGCTGCAACACTTATACAGAGACGAAGAGGGTCTTCAGGAAAACAGACAGACTAACGTGGAGTTCTGCATGGACCAGTCTTAGGACTGAAGACAACAACAACAACAAGAACAACAGCAATAAATGAACATGTATTTGAAAAGTGAAAGAGAGACGTAGAGAGACGCAGTGTGAAAATACAGGACAGTTCAGAGGGTTCAAATGGCTCTGAGCACTATGGGACTTAACTTCTGAGGTCATCAGTCCCCTAGAACTTAGAACTACTTAAACCTAACTAATCTAAGGACATCACACACATCCATGCCCGAGGCAGGATTCGAACCTGCAGGAAATAGTGGAACCAGCCACAAGCGTTTTGAAATGATTATTGTGCCATTACTAGTTTCAGGTCTTCGCCCATCGTCACATGGTAGCGTTGACATCTTTTCTAGTTTTACATTTGTGTCCTAAACTGTATCAAAGATTTTGTGATGCGTAGTTTACAAAAGGTTTTACATTTACGTCCTAAAATACAACAATTTTTGTGATTACGCAGTCATACACTTACATATGCTCTCTACATTCCTGTTACTTCCTGAAATGCCCTCCTTTACATGTTATAAGACGGAGGTTTTATTTCCTTTTACAATCCGCACTGATCAATGAACTGAACTAAAAACTATATGGATACATTTGTTTACATCGACTGCTGATTAGATGTGTCAAAGAATGTGACATGTGTACAGGAATGGCACACTTCTGGAGTTACTTCAAAGATACTTCTACATAGTATAGATAATTTTATATAGTTAGATATTTAATTATTTAGGTGTGAAAGATGCTGGTAATGGCCAATGAAGAACTTTCTCTCTGTCAATTAATTATTATTTGTATCGTTTCAAATTACAGGAATTGTATAAAATTTAGAGGTACATTTGCTTTTTTAATTCTAGCTGATGATTCAGTATGCAGTCAGGTTTATTGTGAATGTGGTTGTGTATTTCTAATTCCTCTAACAAATTCATCTGTACTCCTTTCTCGGCAATATGTAATATCTCTAAGTTTTCTTCGATGCTCATTTCTGTGTTTCCTTATTGGATCAAGTGTGTAGCGAAAGTTGACTTATTTAGGTTGTTCGAGTCTGAGAGCATCCATGTGATCACGGAATCGTACGTTGAAACTCCTACCAGTTTGGCCTATCTTTCAAACATAAATAATTAAATGTCTAACTACATAAAGTTAACTGTACTGTGTAGAAGTATCTTTGAAGTAACTCCAGAAGAGTGCCATATCTGTACACATACCACGTTCTTTGGCACATCAAATAAGCAGCAGATGTAAATAAATGTATCCGCCATCTTGTTTTTAGTTGAGAACACTGATCAGTCTGGATTGTAAAAGAAAAATGAAACCTCTATCTTATAATACGTATAGGAGGGCTTTTCGTAAAAGTAAGAACAATATATAGGTGTAAAACTATGTAATCAAAAAACTTTGTTATATTTTACGACGCAAATGTAAAACCTTTTGTAAAATACGCATATCTTAGCACACCAATGTAAAACTCGCAAAGAAGTCAACGTTACCATCTGATGATGAACTAATACCCGAAACTAGTAATGGTGCAATTTTCAAAAAACTTGTGGCTGGTTGCAGTATTTCCTACAGTGTGCAGTCCTCATCTTGTCCTAAGGTAATGAGGAGACAAGGCAATAGCAAGCCCACACGTGCCAGACATAGACACCACGCCAGCTGTTTGCTGCAGCAATGCTGACGTAGGGATCCTCGACCTAGCAGCAGCAAGTTGCAGTCCTGGCGACAGAACACATGCTTATCGCTAATACTAGGTCGACATGGATGGGAGACTTAAAACTATTGATTGCTTAGTATTCCCTTTCTCTATTGTAAGGAGAAGGAATAAAGTGGTTTAGCATCATGGTTATTCTTCACACTGTCTTGTAAATACGTAGGAAAATTTTGTTTGTCATCCTTGACAGGTATTGTCTGAGGGGACATACTGCAGAATCGAGCTCCTACACCCACGTAGACTAATTGTAAGTATAGCTGTCGTGAAACTGAAGATTATGGCGTCCAGACTGATGCGATGTACCTTCATGGGGCTGTTATAGAGACGGTAATGTTCACAATATACAGGGTGTTTCACAATTAATGTTACACACTTCTAGTGGTTATGGAGAGAACTCAGTGGATTTAGTTTTACATAGGAATCCATATTCGGAAACGGTTCCTTTCCATGTTACAAGCAAAACAAGAGCTACTCAATCGCGCGCTAGATGTTTCTTACGTAGTTCGCCTCTTATGGTAGGCTACTCACGTTCAAGAATCGTGCGATGATGTATGCCACGTGATGTCGTCTGTTTCCATCCGCCTTATTTTCATGCTTCCTGGTGATGCGTCAGTTCACATTATAGTGACTAGTACGGCAGCAACAAGATGCCTGAGTGCACGCTCACAGAATACACAAATATGTTGTTAATTATGGTGAAGCTCGTCGTAAAGGAAGAAGAGTTCAACGTCTGTACCACGAGTACTTTTCAAATCGTGTTACTCCATCTCAGCCCATGTTTGCCAGAGTTGAACAACGGCTGCGGGAAAGTGGCAAATTCACAAGCGATAGAGCAAACTGTGATGTTCCAAGAAGGTGGTGCACTGTCGTATTGGAAGAGGAAGTGCTTGATCAAGTTGAAGAGAACCCGTTGCCGAGTAGTCGAGCCATTCATTGCAAGTGACTTGCATGTGTCTCACTCGTTTGTCTGGCGTTTTTTGAACGTACAGCAGCGCGACCCATATCACCCCACCCCGGTGGAATTTGTGCCACACGTCAGTTTCTGTACTGGATTTATACACCGTTGTGTGGATTTTCCTGAGTTTATAAGACGAATTTTGTTCACCAACGAAGCGCGCCTGAACAGGGAAGGTGTTTTGAACGCTAGAAATAGCACCATTTGGGATCAGCACACCTTCGACATCGTGTCTAGTCAGGTATTTGCGATGGTCGTCAGATTGGGTCGTACATCCTTCCTCCCAACCTGACGGCTGCCACGTACTTGATATTTCTGCAACAACTAATGGCGGATTAGGGTCCTTATGTATACGCAATAAGTTACATGTGTTTATGTTGCTGGTCAATTGACGCTCCCTGCACCATGCGTCGACCCTCGATTATGACTGAAGTAGAAGTGATTAACCACACAATACGCATGTTGGATAGAGTTTATGCGAGCTTACTGCGCGGATGCAATGTGTCCGCCGAACTTGGTCATCATAACGAACAGCTGTTGTATTATCACAGTAAATAGGAGTGAAATCTGTAGATCTCGTTTTCCTTGTAACATGGAAACGAACGGTTTCCGGACATGGTTTCCTGTGTAAGACTTCTTCTACTAAGTCCAGTCTACGATCTCCAGAACTGTGTAACACGAACTGTGGAACATTCTGTATAAAAATGATGAGGTAGAATTCATCGGAAGCTTTGTCAGGCTCTTTGCTGAAAATACTGTTCTAAACTCACCGGACAAGATATTAGTCACTCCCTTACAAGAGAACACTTTGAAGCGCTGTATATCAACAACTACACGTATACTCCGCAAGACACCTACCGGTGTGGGGCGGATGGTACTTCGTGTAGCGACTAGTTTGCGGCAACAAGTATTGCCAGTAAGCCTCTTTGTGGGCTCGAATCTCGCTTATTTTATATTCATAGTCTTTTCGCGAGGTACACATATGTACGCTCCCGGGACATTAACAGTAAACGGCACCATGATGCAGAACGCCTCTCTTGCAGCGTCTGCACTGGCGCTGAATTTATCATGTCTGGGAGGCTTTCGTACTTTCTAAATGACCTGTAAAGAAACTCGCTGCTTTTCTTTGGATCTTCTCTATTTCCTCTATCTGGTAAGGATCCTATGCTGAGGAGTAATATCCAAATACTGGTCGAACGAGAGTTTTTTAAGCTACCGTCTTTGTTGACGGACTACATTTCATGAGGATTCTTCCAATGAATCTCAGTTTGCGGTTAGTTTTATGCGGTCGTTCCACTTCAAATTGCTCCGTACACATACATATAGGTATGTTATGGAAGTAACTGCTTCTAGTGATTATTTTGCAGTCATGTAATCATACAATAAAGGGTCCTTATGTATACGCAATAAGTTACATGTGTTTATGTTGCTGGTCAATTGACGCTCCCTGCACCATGCGTCGATCCTCGCTACAATTTTCTAACGTTGCGACTTTTTTTAAGCAATAACATCATCCGAGAAGAGTGTTATGAAACTTACGGTGTTGTCTACTATACAGGGTGGCCCATTGATCGTGACCGGGCCAAATATCTCACGAAATAAGCGTCAAACGAAAAAACTACAAACAACGAAACTTATCTAGCCTGAAGGGGGAAACCAGATGGCGCTATGGTTGGATGGCTAGATGGCGCTGCCATAGGTAAACGGGTATCAACTGCGTTTTTTAAATGGGAACCCCCATTTTTTATTACACACTCGTGTAGTACGTAAAGAAGTATGAATGTTTTAGTTGGGCCACTTTTTTCGCTTTGTGATAGATGGCACTGTAATAGTCAAACATATGGCTCACAATTTTAGACGAACAGTTGGTATCAGGTAGGTTTTTTAAATTAAAATACAGAACGTAGGTACGTTTGAACATTTTATTTCGGCTGTTCCAATGTGATACATGTACCTTTTTGAACTTGTCATTTCTCAGAACGCATGCTGTTACAGCGTGATTACCTGTAAATACCACATTAATGCAATAAATGCTCAAAATGATGTCCATCAACCTCAATGCATTTGGCAATACGTGTAACGCCATTCCTCCCAAGTTCGACTTCCGTAATGTTCGCATATGCATTAACAATGCGCTGACGCATGTTGTCAGGCGTTGTCGGTGGATCGCGATAGCAAATATCCTTCAACTTGCCCCACAGAAAGAAATCCGGGGACGTCAGATCCGGTGAACGTGCGGGCCATGGTATGGTGCTTCGACGACCAATCCACCTGTCATGAAATATGCTATTCAATACTGCTTGAACCGCACGCGAGCTATGTGCCGGACACCCATCATGTTGGAAGTACATCGCCATTCTCTCATGCAGTGAAACATCCTGTAGTAACATCGGTAGAACATTACGTAGGAAATCAGCATACATTGCACCATTTAGACTGCCATCGATAAAATGGGGGCCAATTACCCTTCCTCCCATAATGCCGCATCATACATTAACCCGCCAAGCTCGCTGATGTTCCACTTGTCGCAGCCATCGTGGATTTTCCGTTGCCCAATAGTGCCTATTATGCCGGTTTACGTTACCGCTGCTGGTGAATGACGCTTCGTCGGTAAATAGAAAGCGTGCAAAAAATCTGTCATCGTCCCGTAATTTCTCTTGTGCCCAGTGGCAGAACTGTACACGACGTTCAGAGTCGTCGCCATGCAATTCCTGGTGCATAGAAATATGGTGCGGGTGCCATCGATGTTGATGTAGCATTCTCAACGCCGGCGTTTTCGAGAATCTCGATTCTCGCTCAATTTGTCTGCTACTGATGTGCGGATTAGCCCCGATAGCAGCTAAAACACCTACTTGGGCATCATCATTTGTTGCAGATCGTGGTTGACGTTTCACACGTGACTGAACATTTCCTGTTTCCTTAAATAACGTAACTATCCGGCGAACGGTCCGGAGACTGGGTTGATGTCCAGGATACCGAGCAGCATACATAGCACACGCCCGTTGGGCATTTTGATCACAATAGCCATGCAGCAACACGAATCGACCTTTTCCGCAATTGGTAAACGGTATATTTTAACACGGGTAATGTATCACGAAGCAAATACCGTCAGCACTGGCGGAATGTTGCGTGATACCACGTACTTATACGCTTGCGACTATTACAGCACCATCTATCACAAAGCGAAAAAAGTGGTCCAACTAAAACATTTGTATTTCTTTACGTACTACAGGAATATGTAATAAAAAATGGGGGTTCCTATTTAAAAAAAACGCAGTTGATATCCGTTTGGGCTATGGCAGCGCCATCTAGCGAGCCAACCATAGCACCATCTGGTTTCCCCCTTCAAGCTAGACGAGTTTCGTTGTTTGTGGTTTTTTCGTTTGATGCTTATTTCGTGAGATATTTGACCCGGTCACTATCAATGAACCACCCTGTATATAATGAAAAATAATGGTCTATAACACTACTTTGGGGCACGCCCGAAGACACTTTTATGCCCGAAGGCTTCTCTTCATTGACAATGACATTTTGTGTTCTGTCTGTTAGAAAATCCTCAACCCAGTCACATGGTTGTTCCGATATTCCGTACGCTCGCATTTTGTTCACTAGACGGCAGTGCTGAACAGTAGCGAATGCCTTATGGATGTTTAGGAACATGGGATCTATCTGGGCGCCAGTACCTACCCCTTCTGTTCCAGAATTCTACAAAATACTGACGTCAGAGATATAGGCCTATAGCTTTGTTCGTCTTATCGACGGCCCATCGTGAAAGGATGACCCGTGCTTTTCCCAACCATCAGGAACACTTCGCTACCTCAAAGACCTACAGTATGCAGCAGTTGGAAGATGGCCAAGTTCTTTCACATCTCCTATGTAGAATTGCACTGGTGTCCGGTCAGGTCCAGTGGCCTTCCTTCCGTTGAGTGATTTGCGAGAGCGTTATGCACATATGCAGATGGCGGCTGTACCGCGTAAACAAGGTATAAAAGGACCGCGCATTGGCGGAACTGTCATTTGTACTCAGGTAATTCATGTGAAAAGGTTTCCGACGTGATTATGGCAGCAAGACGGTAATTTACAGACTTTTTACGCAGAATGGTAGTTGAGACTAGAGTTAAGAAACATTCCATTTCGTAAATCGTTAGGGAGTTCAGTAGTCCGAGATCCACCAGCGTCAAGAGTGTGCCGAGAATACCATATTACAGGCATTATCGATCAGCACGGGCAACACAGTGGCCGACGGCCTTCACTTAACGACCGAGAGTAGCGGCGTTTGCGTAGAGTTGTCAGTGCTAACAGACAAGCAATATTACGTAAAATAGCCGCTGAAATCAATTTAGGACTCACAACGAACGTATTCATTAGGACTGTGTGGCGAAATTTGGCGTTAATGGGCTGTGGCTGCAGACGACCTACGCGAGTGTCTTTGCTAACAGCACGACAATATCTGTAGGGCCTCATCTGGGCTCGTGATCATATCGGTTGGACCCTAGACGACTGGAAAACCGTGGCCTGGTCACATGAGTCCCGATTTCAGTTGGTAAGAGGTGATGGTAGGGTTCGAGTGTGGAACAGACTCCGCGAAGCCATGGACCCAAGTTGTCATCAAGGCACTGTGCGCGATGGTGATGGCTCCATAATGGTGTATACTGTGTTTAGATAGAATGAACTGGGTCCTCTGGTCCAACTGAACCGATCATTGACTGGAAATGGTTGTGTTCTACTACTTTGAGACCATTTATAGCCGTTCATGGACTTCATGTTCCCAAACAAAAAATGGCTCTGAGCACTATGGGACTCAACTTCTGAGGTCATTTGTCCCCTAGAACTTAGAACTAGTTAAACCTAGGGACATCTCTGGTCCAACTGAACCGATAATTGACTGGAAATGGTTGTGTTCTACTACTTGGAGACCATTCATGGACTTCATGTTCCCAAACAAAAAATGGCTCTGAGCACTATGGGACTCAACTTCTGAGGTCATTTGTCCCCTAGAACTTAGAACTAGTTAAACCTAAGGACATCTCTGGTCCAACTGAACCGATCATTGACTGGAAATGGTTGTGTTCTACTACTTGGAGACCATTCATGGACTTCATGTTCCCAAACAAAAAATGGCTCTGAGCACTATGGGACTCAACTTCTGAGGTCATTTGTCCCCTAGAACTTAGAACTAGTTAAACCTAAGGACATCTCTGGTCCAACTGAACCGATAATTGACTGGAAATGGTTGTGTTCTACTACTTGGAGACCATTCATGGACTTCATGTTCCCAAACAAAAAATGGCTCTGAGCACTATGGGACTCAACTTCTGAGGTCATTTGTCCCCTAGAACTTAGAACTAGTTAAACCTAAGGACATCTCTGGTCCAACTGAACCGATCATTGACTGGAAATGGTTGTGTTCTACTACTTGGAGACCATTTATAGCCGTTCATGGACTTCATGTTCCCAAACAAAAAATGGCTCTGAGCACTATGGGACTCAACTTCTGAGGTCATTTGTCCCCTATAACTTAGAACTAGTTAAACCTAAGGACATCTCTGGTCCAACTGAACCGATAATTGACTGGAAATGGTTGTGTTCTACTACTTGGAGACCATTCATGGACTTCATGTTCCCAAACAAAAAATGGCTCTGAGCACTATGGGACTCAACTTCTGAGGTCATTTGTCCCCTAGAACTTAGAACTAGTTAAACCTAAGGACATCAAACACATCCATGCCCGTGGCAGGATTCGAACCTGCGACCGTAGCGGTCTCTCGGTTCCAGACTGCAGCGCCTAGAACCGCACGGCCACTTCGGCCGGCGTTCCCAAACAACGACTGAATTATTATGGATGACAATGCGACGTGTCACCGGGCCACAGTTGTTCGCGGTTAGTTTAAAGAACATTCTGGACAATTCGAGCTAATGCTTTGTCCACCCACATCGCCCGACGTCAATTCTATGGAACATTTACGGGGCATAATCGAGCGGTCAGTTTGCGCACAAAATCCTGCACTGGCAACACTTTCGCAATTATGGACGGCTGTAGAGGCTTAGTAGCTCAACGTTTCTGCAGGGGACTTCCAACGACTTGTTGAGTCCATGCTGTGTCGAGCTGCTGCACTACTCCAGAAAAAAGGAAGCCCTACGCGATGTTAGAAGGTTTCCATGGCTTTTGTCATTTCACTGTATTTCGAGATCAGCTGTTTTGTCGTTCCTACATTTGAAGGAGGTACTTTGGAGTGATCTTCCTCTGTGAAACGGTTTTTGCAAAAGGCGTTTAGTATTTCGGCCTATTCTGTGTCGTCGGTCGTTTCAATATCATTATAGTCAGAGGGTGTCTGGACAGATGTCTTCGATCCGTTTACTGATTTAGCTTACGACATAAACTTCTTAGGATTTTCTCTCGATGCGGTAGACAAAATTTTACTTTCGAATTCTCTGAACTCTTCACGCATGGCTCTCTTTACGTTAATATTGGCTTCGTTTACTTTATTTTTTTTTGTCTGTGGCGTTTTCGCTACATTTGCACTTGCAGTGACTTTGCTTTCGTGGCAGCTTCCTGACATGACTGTCGAACTACGGCGGATGATCTCCATCTCTCACAACTTCGCTTGGCACGTACCTTTCTTAAGCGTACAGTACTATGATCTTGCACTTTGCACAGTGATACTCACCGTTGTTAGTGCTGGGGATGAAATTTTCGTACTGACCGCTCAGATGATGTAAAATCTTTCTCGTCGTTCTTTCTAAGCGGAAAGATCTTCCTACCTTTCTTTGTATTTCTATTACAGCCGTATTCATTGATTCTGTATCACTGATTCCCTGTTCTGATCTAACTGCGTCGAAAAGTTCTCTGATTAACTACTCAAGATAATTTCGGATAAGGCATTTAAAAGAATTTCACAAGATTTCCTGACCCTACTACCCACTCTAAGCACTTTAGCCTCCCAGTCTATTGCTGGTAATTTGAAGTCTCCATCTAACACTACAACATGACCAGGAAATTGCTGTGAAATATTCACCATATTTCCCTTCAGCCGCCATTTCTGCTCCTGAGGCACTAGGTCTATAAAAGCATCCGATGACCATGTATGATCCACCTGTAACTGTTATCGTCACCCAAATTATTTCGCATTTGGAATCTGTTCCGATATCTCTAGATATTATCGTATTTTTTATGACTATAACAACACCTTTAACCCCGGCGTTCAGTTTATCTTTCTGATATACATTCCAATCGGAATTTAGAATTTCATAGCTATCGATATCTGATTTCAGGCAGCTTTCTGTCCCTAGTACTATGTGGACATTGTTACCGTTTATAAGGGAGACTAGTTCCAAGACCTTTCCATAGCTGCTCCAGCATTAATTAATACAATGTTAAAATTTTCTGTCTCTGAACTGCTATGCTGAATGCTACCCTGTCTGGAATCAGAACACATCGGGCTGTGGAGGGATTTCTCTACCCTAAAAAACCCACATGTGCAAGCCACACGTACTCAGTCCTAGTAGCAACTTCCTGTGTGTAATGCAAGACTAACCTATTAAAGGGTATCTTATAGTTATTTAACCCGATGGCGGATGTCGAGAAATTTGCACCCGATACCATCGCAGAATAGTCTGCTCCAAAACAGAGGAACACGATCGATTCTGGGAACTGTGGTGCAAAACGGTAGCGCTACTTCTACCCCACGGGCGAGCCTAGTTATCTTCACCAAATCAGCTACCCCCCTACCCCCCCCCCCCCCAACCCACGCTCTGTAGGAACAGATGATGGCCTACGAACCCAGCTGGCTGGTGTAAACGAACCACGATTTACAGCCGGCTGCACCCATTGAACTGAATCGCTGTTGGAAGAGCTTCCTCGACATCTCAGGCAAGATCCCCTGCCAGGCAAATAGAGTGGTCTCTGACCTTCTTTTCCGACCTGCCCGCTATTTTCCTGAGACGCTCCATCAGCTGCTTAACATTGGAGCTCCCAACCCGTTTTTAAGATGTGAAGGGACAGCCATGAGGCCTGTGCCTAATTTCGCCTTTCGATCAGAGATTTACGACTCCGCCACTGTTCGCCAAACACTGTCAGCCGGGACGTGCGAATAGAAAGACGCAGCGGCATCAGGTATCCCAAGAGACCCTATACGTTCCAGAGGTGCCAAGCATTGGTATCAGATGTCACAACGCCACCGCAGCCCAAGGCAGCACCCTGAAGCCTGTGGACTGTAGCCGACACGGCTTCCAGCTGTATGGACTATGGCCAGTTCCACCTGAATCGTTGTACAATAGGCACAATCCCTATCCACCTTTAATCAGTTACTTTCATAACCAAATATAACGTAATACTAACCCAAGATACTGAACTTACTCAACAGAAACACTCTCAAAATACCCAAACTCTTACAACAAAAAGAAACAGCACTACTAAAAACATCTAAATAGTCTCGTACTGGTTACTTCACTCAGAAGTGCGTAAGAATGCCTCTAAAGTTAATTCTTCGAGTCGGACCATCACTTGCTACAAGTATGAGACCGGACAAAGAATACTTGAAGATAAACAAAGAAAGAATTATTGAAGAAATTAGTCAAAGTTCAGCAGAAAGTTGGACAGACATCGCGAAGGCAATTCAGAGCGCAATGCGGTGGGGTCAACCTATTAGGAAACGAAAACATAGATGGTGGAAAGCAACTTGTGATCAGGCCGTTCAACGGAGAATCTAGGATGAAAGCAGTTTAGCAGTAACACAACAAAAGAGGCATGGCAAGATTTGCACAAAGTCTAGAAACAATCCTCGAAAGATACTAGAAGAGTAAAAAAGACATACGACAAAAATAGACTAAATGAAATAGAGGAAGACTTCAAGAGAAATAATACGAGAAATTTCTATAGAATTTTCGGGAAAAATATAGAGTTATCAGCCTCCAAATATTTTCTTCAAAAGAACAGACGGATCTCTGGAAACAAATACTAAAGAAAACTGCAAAATTCTTGAAAATTATTTTGATAAACTCCTCAATTGCGAGAGGCCGTAAGCAAAATTACACTTCACGAAAACAGTACCAAACCCAGATTCAAAGCCGCCTTCAATAACAGAGGCAAAAGAGATTATTAAGCAATTAGAAAACAACTGAGCCCCAGGACAAGACGATATTATCTCCGAGATCTGGAAACTCAAAGATCAAACTATCACAAAGAAAATCCCTGAAATTCTTACCGAAATATGGAATGAAGAAAAAATTCCACAGGAATGGAAATGTGCGTTGATTCACCCACTGCACAGAAATGGCGACAAGACAGTCCCTAATAACTACAGAGGTATCTCATTATTACCGGTCACCTACAAAATACTCTCCAAGGTATTATTCAAGAGACTAGAACCACAACCTGATACAAAGGTAGCTGAATGCCGAGGCTTCAAAAATGGAAGGTCCTATGCTGGACAGATTTGGAACGTGCGAACGCTCCTGAAGCTCAGACAGACGAATAACACTGTAGTCTCATTTGTGGGTTTTAAGAAGACAGGCAGATTGTCTTTAACATGCAATAAAAATATTGAAAAGGCACAAAAACTAGGAAATTCATACAACAGACACTTACCGATGCCACATACAAAATAAAATTTATGGGAGAAAGCTCAGACCTATTCGAGATAAATTCAAGGGTCAGACAAGGAGATGGTCTCTCACCTCTTTTATTCAACGTTGTCTTGGGCAAAATTATCAAACAATGGGAAGAATAACTAATAGGAATTCAGTTAGGAAGAACGTGTGCAAACAAGACGATCATAAAATGCCTGGAATTTGCAGATGAGCTGACAATACTCAGCAACAATAGACAAGAAGCACAGGAAGCTCTAGAATGCTTACATGAAGTCTCTGCGAAAACAGGTCTACAGATATCATACGAGAAAACACAATATATGGAAAGAAAGAGCAGCAAAAACCAAGCCATGTACACAAAATACGAAAAGGTTAACAGAGTGAAAAAATTCAGGTATCTTGGGGAATATATACAAATAGGAGGATCAAACAAGGCATCCAAAACAGAAAGAGCAGAAAAAATTCAGAAAGCTACGAACTGACATGGACGCACTACAACAAAAGAAATATTTCAAGACAGGCTAAACTAAGGCACTACAGTACAGTTGTACTGCAAGAAACGCTCTAGGCATAAGAAACGGCCACAATCGGAGCATCAGTCATCACAGAGACAGTAAAAACAAAACGTAAATGCCTCAGAAAATTTTTGGAGAAGTACAAAGAGATGACACATGGATGAAGAGACCAACCAAAGAATAATATGAACACACAGACAGGCTCACATACATGATCAGAAAACGCCCACTAACATTCTATAGCCACGTAGATAGAATGAAGTACAACAGACTCACAAACAGGATTTTTGACGTAGTAAACAGTTCAATAAAAAAAGCAATTGTTTACAAGAGATAGAGGAAGACCTATAACAAGAAGGCATCAATACTGAAATGAAAAATATAAGAGACAAATTCAGAAAGAAAATTATGAACACGAAATTTGGAGTAAAAGAAAGGAAGAAAACAGGCAAAATATGGTCATAGCAAAGGAATTAGGAACACGGACGAAGAATGAAGAGCATTTTGGGAAGAGAAAAAGGAGAAGGAAACAAGAAAAAATGAATAATCACGTAACATTCAAGTTAACCACTGTCCTGGAGGATATATCCCGATGTACAGAGTGACAATTATTGAAAAATATGAAATAAAATCGCCATAACTTCTGAACGGTTTGCATTACGACGTTCAAATTGCACGGTTGGCCGCGGGGCAGGATGGGCATTAGTATGTGAAGATGGACTGGTTTAGCGACGAAGCCCACTTTCATTTGGATGGGTTCGTCAATAAGCAAAACTGGAGCATTTGGAGGACGGAGAATCCGCATTTCGCTATCGAGAAGACTCTTCACCCTCAACGGGTGACTGTGTGGTGTGTAATGTCGTCACGGAATAATCGGTGCGATATTCCTTGATTGCACGGTGACTACCGAACGATACGTGAAGGTTGTGGAAGATGATTTCAGCCCCATTAGACAAAGTGACCCTGATTTCGACAAGAGGTAGTTCAAGAGAGCAAGAGAGTGTTTGGTGTCTTGGAGGAGCACTTAGAGACCGCATTCTGGCTCTGGGATACCCAGAGGACACTGGCGTGGAGGATCTCTATTGGCTGCCATATTCTCCGGATCTGAACACATGCAACTCTTTTTTGTGGGGCTATATTAAAGACAAGGTGCACAGCAATAGCCTCAAAACCATTGCTGAGTTGAAAACAGCCATTCAGGCGGTCATCGCAGCATCGATGTTCCGACACTTTAGTGGGTCATGCAGAATTTCGAAATTCGTCTGCGCCACATCATGGCCAATGATGGTAGGCATATCGAGCATTTCATAACGTAAATCCGAATATCTGTAGTGACGTTTACATGTTGAATAAAGTATGTACACGCTGAAGTTTGTAACTAATTTACGTTTTTTTTTATATAGTTCAATAATTGTCACCCTGTACAAACGATAAGCTGTTGTTGTTGCTACTACTGACTCCGCTCTGCTCTGAGGTGGTTATTGTTTTCAGTGACTTGTCGCTAATAGTCTTCTTGAATAATAGTGGATCTATTTGCATTTTTATACTTTACATTACATTACATTACTTTGCTTTACATTGCTTTAGTTCAGAGTTAATTACCAATACCTGCACCAGTTGTCGATATTCTGCAGGTTTTCTTGCATTTCGCTACAGTGTTTGCAACCTTCCTACAGACAATAGCATTTTCGGCGATTAGCTTCGCGGTGTCTCCACGTTATCTACCAGATTATTGACAGTAGTTGTAACAGTAATGGCCCTATAACACTCCTCTGGGGTACTCGTGAAATTACCTTTTATTCATCGATTTTTTTCTGCTAAGAACGATGTGCTGAGTTCCATCTGAAAGCAAGTCCAAAATTCTGTCACAAATGTATCCCGGTACCCCGTAAGCTCCCATTTTGCTTACTAGAAGACAATGCGGTAATGTATCAATTGAATTCCTGAAGCCAAAGAACGCCGTATCAACCTGACCGTCTTTTGTTTATTGCGGTTTGGATGTCATGGCCGAACAGAGCGAGACGAATTTCGCAAGATCTCTGTTTGCGGAACCCGAGTTGATTTTTGTAGAGGAAGCTCTTGTTCTCCAAAAACGTCAAAATTGTGAGAGTAAAACATGTCGCACAATTCTACAACAGTGTGACGTCATCGATATAAGCCTGTATTATGCGAATCCTTCCGATGACCCCTCTTGAAAGTCGCTAGGTATCGTTCGTCGTTCCACCGACCTACGATAAGCTTACGTTATCAGTATGGCAATATATCACACTCGAATCCTGAGCACAGATGATCAACGGATCATCATAACTACAGTATTACTCATGACAGTTGCCTCCCCGACAAGACCCATGTCGTCCTTCAAGTTACCTTGGGGGTGGCCGCATCAGCAGCGTACTGGCTCGAGTTGGTAATGTGATCTTTCCAGTCTTCCCTTTGTGTCGCTGAGCAAGCTTTTAGTCGGCTTTCCCTCGAGGAATGCTGTGTCTGACACATGGAGCCAAACTGCAAAATGGTTACGGCAGCGTAAATCAGAACTAACGTAACCAGGTAAAAACTGCACTTACTTGAAACACTCCAAAGGAAACAACCTGAGACCATCCTAAATGACCAAAAATGTTCAAATGTGGGTGAATTCCCTAGACTTACACACTACTTAAACTAACTTACGCTAAGAACAACACATACACCCATGCCCGAGGGAGGACTCGAACATCCGGCGAGAGGGGCCGCGCAATCCGCGACATGGCTCCTCGAAACGCGCGGCCAATCCGCGCGGCTAAATGACAAGAATGACAACAATAACTTACTTTATGTTCCATGGATCATTTTGCATGATAAATCGTAATGATCTGGTACGAGTCTTTCATGTTCACTTCGGTATAATTTGTGAATGTGGCTACATGCTGAAGATTTATAATGCTTTTTTGTTTTGTTTTGTTTCTTATTATTATTGTTGATGTGAATTAGTAGTTCCTACCCACCACTTTCTACACATTTCAATAACCGAAATTCTTCTGCGGAATAGATGGTGTTGCCAAGGAGAAACGTTTTTGATTTGTTTTCTAATTTTACTATGCTGTCTGTCAAACATTTTATATCACTGGGTAAGTGATTAAAATTTTAGTTGCAGCATGGTGCACCCCTTTTTGTGCTAAAGACAATTTAATGTGGAGTAACGGATGTTATTGTAATTATGTACATTGCTGTTCCTTCTGAACTGTAGTGGAACAAACTTCATAAGGGAACAAATATACGGCGAAGCAGCAGTCAGAATTCCCAACTCCTTAAAGAGATGTCTAAGAGGTGATAGTAGATGAGCACCACATATTATTCCACCAGCGCTTTTTGACCAGTGAAATGTTTCTTTTTTAAAGGTGAATTACCCCAGAACATTATTCCATTATTTGCGTGCAAATTCAACAATCGTCTCTGATGAACAGCAGTTAGCATGGGTGCATGAACAAGGCGCCTGCTACCGAGGACTATACGCAGCAACGTTAGCTGAACAGTCATTGAGGAGACGCTGTTGGTAGCCCCTTTGTTCAGCTGGGTAGTCACTTGCTCAACAATTGCACGTCGATTCTCCCGAACACAGCTCCACAGCCGTCGTTCACCCCTGCCATCTACGGCACGTGGTGCGCCCCATTTGCCTCGGCGCCAGTTTTGCACGGTGGCATTTCGCCAAGCACGGTATACTTTAACCGCTGCGGCACGCGAACTGCTTGCAGACTTAGCCTTTTTGCAAATGCATCCACGCTTTGTCTAAAAGCCAATGATCATTCTCGTCTGGACGTCAGATAAATCGCTCCATTTCTGAATTACGACAATGGTTGCACTGTTTTGGCTGCACTGTTTTCCGTGTCCCCCTGACACTGCTAGTGTTACGACATACCGTCTGTGAATGGTTATTGCACAATGATGTCGAATACTGGCAGTGATTACATTAATTTGACTGGGACCTGAACCTATTGCTATTAAATACACTGAAGAGTCAAAGAAACTGTTACACCTGCCTAATAATGTGTAGGGCCCCCGCGAGCACGCAGAAGTCCCGCAACAGGACGTGGCATGGACTCGACTAATGTATGAAGTAGTGCTCGAGGGAACTGACAACATGAATCCAGCAGGGCTGTCCATAAACCCGTAAGAGTACCAGGGGGTGGAGATCTCTTCTGAACAACACGTGGCGAGGTATCCCAGATATGCCCAATAATTTTCACCTCCGGGGATTTTAGTGGCCAACGGAAGTGTTTAAACTCATAAGAGTGTTCCTGGAGCCACTCTGTAGCGATTCTGGACGTGTGGGGCGTTGCATTGTCCTGCTAGAATTGTCCAAGTCCGTCGGAATGCACAATGGCCATGAATGGATGCAGCTGATCACACAGGATGCTTACGTACGTGTCACCCATCAGAGTTGTATCTAGACGTATCAGGGGTGCCATATCACTCCAACTGCACACGCCCCACACCATTACAGAGCCTCGACCAGCTTGAACAGTTTCCTGCTGACATGCAGGGTCCATGGATTCGTGAGGTTGTTTCCATACCCGTGCACGTCCATCCGCTCGGTACAATTTGAAACGAGACTCGTCCGACCAGGCAACATGTTTCTAGTCATCAACAGTCCAATGTCGATGATGACGGGCCCAGACGAGCCGTAAAGCTTTGGTCGTGCAGTCATCAAGGGTACATGAGTGGGCTTTCGGTTCCGAAACCCCATATCGATGATATTTCCTTGAACTGTTCGCACACTGACACTTGTTGATGCCCCAGCACTGAAATCTGCAGAAAATTGCGGAAGGGTTGCAATTCTGTCACGTTGAACGATTCTCTTCAGTCGTCGTTGGTCCCCTTCTTGCAGGATCTTTTTCCGGCGGTAGCGATGTCAGAAATTTGATGTTTTTTCGGATTCCTGATATTCATGGTACACTTGTTAAGTGGTAGTACGGGAAAATCCCCACTTCATCGTTACCTCGGAGATGTTGTGTCCCATCGCTCGTTCGGCGACTACAACACCACGTCTTGATAACCTGTCATTGTAGCTTCAGTAACCGATCTAACAACTGCGTCAGACTGTTGTTGTCCGACATAGGTGTTGCCGCCCGAGGCTCTGTTCGAAATGGTTCAAATGGCCTTGAGCACTATGGTACTTAACATCTGAGGTCATCAGTCCCCTAGAACTTAGAACTACTTAAACCTAACTAACCTAAGGACATTACACACATCCATGCCAGAGGCAGGATTCGAACCTGCGACCGTATCAGTCACCCGGTTCCGGACTGAAGCGCCTAGAACCGCTCGGCCACCGCGGCTGGTCCCGAGGCTTCGTCTTCTGCCTGTTTACATATCTCTGTATCTGAATACACATGTCTATACCAGGTTCTTTGGCGCTTCAGTGTCTTTCTCCTCTGTTGCGAACACAAACGTTAATGTACATTTCCGTTTCCTAATTATATGTTGGGAATTCTTGTAATACTCTCACCATCCTGTGGCATTTTAATCTCTTAATTAATATTTTTTCAATCTGCCGCAATATATTTATAAGGCAGATTGGAAGAATTTCGTTATTGACAATGTTGTTGGGTCAACATCGGAAGACCTAGGGGTCGTGTGCTGCGGACCATCACGTTCAACAATGTGGAGTAGACGGTGTGATCCGAAACACTTGTGGCTGCACCAGCATCGTACTCTTTCGTCAGATCCGCCGCATATGACCGTGCCTCTTGATTTACAGAGCGGACGACCCTCCGACTTCCGTGTTCTATGATGAGGCTTGGACATCCGGCATCTTGTCGTCGAGTAGTGGTTTCACCGTCGGTTAGCCACTTCTGATAGATGTTGAAGACAGTGTCCGCGAACCGCCGAGCAGCTTCGCCCTTTCCGAGATGCTCTGTCCCACGTGCCGGACCCTAACAATCTGCACTTTATCAGTGTCGCTTATGTCAGCGGATTTCTCATTCTCGGTCCGTACTATGGCCAGAATGATTCCCCATTCGCCTCTGTTCGGCTTAATATATTTTACTTATCGTGCAACGTGCCCGAAAAGCCAATAGGCGGCATTCAGTCTCGGGATGGACGATGGACGACGTCATAATGTTTTGGCTGATCAGTATATGGTGCAATGAAAACTGACGCCTGCCACACACTTCATAGCGATTTGCTGAGTATATATGTGATAGAGAACATGTGGCTAAACTGCAAACTGGCTACTGTAAACAGCAATAATTGTAAAATACCTAGAAGTAAGAGATTATGGAGAGAAATGTAAACAGTAGGCAGTTTGATATTTTATTTTTGAATATAAGCTTATTTCGGCCTTGTTGCTTTTGTCAGTAAATCTGCAAACGATTGCATTTATTTAAATTTTACATAATGTATCATTTATAAAGTGTTGCTTACATTGGATGTTGTACACACGTCCTGGCGTCGTAAATGGATATATGCCAACTCTGAGTGAACTATTGCTGCTGTAAGTTGTTGTACGATGTAATATTTTTTCAGTAACGTTTTAAAGTTGTTATATGATTTGATGTTGCACCTATATTATAATACGTTTTTTATTATTTTGACAGTCGCAGAAATTTAAGTTTGACAGCTAGTTGTTTATTCGAAGATATTCATGTTGTTGTGAGTCGTGTATCTATGGAGCTGTTATTGACCTGTTTGTAATATCTGGTGTTTTGGTTATCCATTATCGCTATATGAAATTTTCAATATTTTTTTAAAAAGAAACTGTGTGTGCTTGCTTGAAATGAGTTTGTTCGTTTAGTATATCGTGGTTACAATCCTTAGTGTGTATATATAGTTCAGATTCCTCCAACATATTCATCACTAGACCTTTGGGAATTTTGTGCAGGATTTATAGTGCGTTTTCAATTTTGCCCTCTTCGTGGTTTTCATTTTTTGGTACGTGAAGAAGGTGGATTGGTTGTTATTTGTTTCTCTGATGTCTTCTCTGAATCTGGCGATGGAATTTCTTCCCGTCTGTGCTATATAAAATCTTGTGCAGTTATTTCAGTTAATTTTGTAAATTCCAGGGTTTAAATATTTCGGGAGTGTGACTTTTCCTGAACGTAGTTTTTCCTAAAATTATTCGTTATTATGAAGGCTAATTTCACGTTTATATTTTTTCGTATGGTGTTTATCGGGTAGTTTTCCCATATAGTTTGTTAGTTTGAAGATGGTTTTCTTTTTTAATGTAGTTCCTCTTGTTAGCGTTATTATATGAATTATGAGGTCTTTTTAGGGGTGTGTTTTTTGTTGTATCTAGAAGTACCTAGAAGTATATGTCAGGACAGATGTAAGGTGAGAAGGCCACAGAACAGTAGATCTAACGAACGTATATGTTAGACTGAGATTCATTGGCAGAATCCTATGAAAATATAACTTACCTTTGATTGCGGTAGACTGCAAAACTTTCTTTCTTAAGTAATGGTTGTCAGTTTAGCATCGTTATAAGGTAGGATCAACCTCTTCAGATCCATTAGCAGAAGAAAACGTTTATCCATGTAATATTTCTATTGCATTTAATCACATGACGAACAAGGTTAAGAAAATGTAAAAGTTCTAAAAAAATTATTGGTTAAATTTTCCAAAGAAACGTGTCGTATACGACACACTGGCATTCAAGGCAAGCAAAGTATAAAAATGGATTGGGTAATATACTGATTTTATATTTTGTAAGCTTTTAGTGAAAAGGAAACCAGTACACGGAAATTACGTAATTACATCACTCTACATGGAAAAATAATTATAGCTTCATACAGAAGGTGTTGTATGCATTCTAGGATAGCCAAGATATCACATCTTAATAGATATTCCTAAAGATACCGTTGTCTCCTCAGCTGTTGTGTTTCTGTCGTCATCAGATGGCAAAACTACAGATCTTGTGTTAGTAAATGGAAAAAGAGCCTAATCAGCCTCATCATTGTTTGGCATTTCATCAAGTTCTGATACATTTCCCGATACAATTCCAAGATCTGATACATTTCCATCAGAGTCGAATGCCTTATCCGGCTCTTGAAGTGTCTCATCTTCGGACACTAATGAATAATTGTTACTTATTTTTCCTTCAGTCGAGTCATTATTCTTTTATTATTATTATTCTTTCCTTTCTCAGACGTCATGTCTGGTTAAAAATGGAAAGCGACGCGGACCTTAATCAAGCGTGACTTCCTTTGAACTGTACGGTATATGTTACATTGCATTTAGGTACTTTCGGGTAATTGAACATATATCAATAATTACAGATTTCTGTATTTGTATATATAAGTTTGGATGTAGCTGTATTGGGTTGATGTACTGGTGGATATTGTGCGGTATGACTCCTGTAGTTGATAGTATAATTGGTATAATGTCAACTTTATCCTGATGCCACATGACCTTGACTTCCTCAGCCAGTTGGATGTATTTTTCAATTTCTTCTCCTGTTTTCGTCTGTATATTTGAGGTAATGGGTATGGATATTTCGATTAGTTGTGTTAATTTCTTCTTTTTATTGGTGAGTATGATGTCAGGTTTGTTATGTTGTGTTGTTTCATCTGTTATAATGGTTCTGTTCCAGTATAATTTGTATTCATCATTCTCCAGTACATTTTGTGGTGCATACTTGTATGTGGGAACGTGTTGTTTTATTAGTTTATGTTGTATGGTAAGTTATTGATGTATTATTTTTGCTACATTGTCATGTCTTCTGGGGTATTCTGTAATTGCTAGTATTGTACATCCGCTTGTGATGTGATCTACTGTTTCTATTTGTTGTTTGCAAAGTCTGCATTTATCTGTTGTGGTATTGGGATCTTTAATAATATGCTTGCTGTAATATCTGGTGTTTATTGTTTGATCCTGTATTGCAATCATGAATCCTTCCGTCTCACTGTATATATTGCCTTTTCTTAGCCATGTGCTGGATGCGTCTTGATCGATGTGTGGTTGTGTTAGATGATACGAGTGCTTGCCATGTAGTGTTTTCTTTTTCCAATTTACTTTCTTCGTATCTGTTGATGTTATGTGATCTAAAGGGTTGTAGAAGTGGTTATGAAATTGCAGTGGTGTAGCCGATGTATTTATATGAGTGATTGCTTTGTGTATTTTGCTAGTTTCTGCTCGTTCTATTAAGAATTTTTTAAATTGTCTACCTGTCCATAATGTAGGTTTTTTTATGTCGATAAATCCCCTTCCTCCTTCCTTTCTGCTTAATGTGAATCTTTCTGTTGCTGAATGTATGTGATGTATTCTATATTTGTGGCATTGTGATCGCGTAAGTGTATTGAGTACTTCTAGGTCTGTGTTACTCCATTTCATTACTCCAAATGAGTAGGTCAATATTGGTATAGCATAAGTATTTATAGTTTTTGTCTTGTTTCTTGCTGTCAATTCTGTTTTCAGTATTTTTGTTAGTCTTTGTCTATATTTTTCTTTTAGTTCTTCTTTAATATTTGTATTATCTATTCCTATTTTGTGTCTGTATCCTAGATATTTATAGGCATCTGTTTTTTCCATCGCTTCTATGCAGTCGCTGTGGTTATCCAATATGTAATCTTCTTGTTTAGTGTGCTTACCCCTTGACTATGCTATTTTTCTTACATTTGTCTGTTCCAAAAGCCATATTTATATCATACTTAGTAATTGGTTGAGTTGTTGATTTGTTGCTGCCAGTAGTTTTAGATCATCCATGTATAGCAAATGTGTGATTTTGTGTTGGTATGTTCCAGTAATATTGTATCCATAATTTGTATTATTTAGCATGTGGGATAGTGGGTTCTGAGCAAGGCAGAACCAGAAAGGACTTAATGAGTCTCCTTGGTATATTCCACGCTTAATCTGTATTGGCTGTGATGTGATATTATTTGAATATGTTTGTATATTAAGTGTGGTTTTCCAATTTTTCATTACTATTTTTAGGAACTGTATCAATTTAGGATCTGCTTTGTATATTTCCACTATTTGTAGTAACCATGAGTGGGCTACACTATCAAAAGCTTATTGGTAATCAATGTATGCGTAGTGTAGCGACCTTTGTTTAGTTTTAGCTTGATATGTCACCTCTGCATCTATTATCAGTTGCTCTTTACATCGTCGTGCTCCTTTGCAACAGCCTTTTTGTTCTTCATTTATAATTTTGTTCTGTGTTGTATGTGTCATTAATTTCTGTGTAATGACTGAAGTTAATATTTTGTATATTGTTGGTAGGCATGTTATGGGGCGATATTTATCTGGGTTTGCTGTGTCTGCTTGATCTTTAGGTTTCAGATAAGTTATTCCATGTGTAAGTGTATCAGGGAATGTGTATGGGTCTGCAATGTAACTGTTAAATAATTTAGTTAGATGTGAATGTGTTGAGGTGAACTTCTTTAGCCAGAAATTTGTTATTTTATCATTTCCTGGGGCTTTCCAATTGTGAGTAGAATTAATTGCTTGGGTGACTTCATGTTGCAAAATTATCACTTCAGGCATTTGTGGTATCATCTTGTATGTATCTGTTTCTGCTTGTATCCACCGTGCATGCCTGTTATGGTGTACTGGGTTTGACCATATGTTGCCCCAGAAGTGTTCCATGTCTGTTATGTTTGGTGGATTGTCTGTTTTAATGTGTGTGTTATCTATTGTCTGGTAAAATTTCTTTTGGTTTTGTTCCCTTATATTTTCACTTTTTTTTGTATCTTCTAAGTCGTTTGGCCAATGCTTGTAATTTCTGCTTCTTTTCATCTAATTGCTCTATCGCTTCTTGTTGTGAGATTTTACCTAACCTTTTTCGTTTTTTGTCTGATACTTCATTTCTTATAAATTGTGTCAGATGTCCGATGTCTTTTCTCAGTTTTTCTATTCTGATCTGTAGCCTGTGTTGCCATGCTGGTTTTGTGGGTTTCTTCTTCTTCTTATTATTATTATTTATTGTTATTATTGTAGCTACTTCACTTAATATCACTCAAAAATAACGAAAAGTGCCAAAACGGGGAAGAAATTATTGCTACATTTTTACAAATTAACAAACGTTTTTACGAGATACAAATCCACTGTGTCATATACGACAGGCAAATGAGACTCATGAAACAAAATATTGGTGCTACAGGGGGCTAATATTCCATTAACACTCTGCTGACAATAAAAGAGCATCGGTTCAGGGCAGTTAACGCGTGAATAAATGGATAAAAACAAACTCACAGTATCTCAACATCGTTTTGCTGTCCTTTCACTGCGGACGTTAAGTAAACGATAGCTGACTTCAATAACTGACCACTCGGAGCGCTGGAACTTTCTGTGGTAAGTCGTGATACCTCGTGGAAAGTGAGTAAATTATTGGCATGTGTATCTTTGGTGTTATGTGAGATTTGTACGTAGACGTGCGGACAAAAGTTACCAGGTCCGTGTGTCGTATACGACACATGGGACGCGAAGATGTTAACAGTGGGGTAGTGAAGATCCAAAGAAGAGTATCGGTTTTCGTTAACGGTTAGCTTAAGAAACATGACTGTTACTGAGATGTTGAAGCAATTCCAACAGCATGCTTTACAAGAGACACATTGTAGATCATTGATAGGCTTAACTGCTAAAAATGGGTGAGAGCATGAACGAAGACGACAAAAATCGCTTCCATCCAGATGTGTCTCACGAAATGACTGAGGTTTGCCGTCAGCCATTCAACGTGTGCGCCTTTTGCGAATGGGGCATGAGAGGGAACTAGGCAGTGCAGCCCGATGCACACTCCGCCATGTACCGTGAGTAGCTAGCAGGAGCATCCTTATTGGCACTGAAATTTTCACAAACATTAATGTGTTTGCACTTAGTATTTTAGTGCTTCCAGCAGACTGTTTCTCTTCTTGTCAATGCCCCGGGAGAGACGTCAACAGGTCGTGATCCGCTGTTGCGATAACATACGCTGCATAAGGTCAAACGAGCAAAACAAGATATTAAATGCTGGAGATAAATAAATGATTTATTGTAGATTTAAATGTGCCATTTCACTGATGACATTTAATCCCACACTCACGTTTTGTAAGCGTTATTATTTCAGTTTTAGGCAGCACCTCTGTTTCCCTGGTATGCTTATCTCTGAAAATAAAGTATTGTTACAACCGTATTCCGACTGAAATAAAAAAAAACAGACATTTTAAAATATCTCTTAGTTTGTAAACACTTTAATGAACCATAGCTCCTAAATGATAACGAAAATAGTGATCTGTCAGTAGATGACGTTATGGGGGATCCATGATTTAAAGTTACGACTGAAAAGGGTGGAAACTCTTAAAGATTTTTAAATAAAACATACGTTATTGACATTCTATATCTTTGTGTCTACAAATTTGCAGCCCTCTGTAGCGTGTAACATGGAAATGGATAATGTAACTATGTTTGTGCGTGAGAAACAGCGTAATTAAACGGGTTTCAAATTTGAAGAGTTCGTCCACACATGAAGCGCCCTCTTCTTCATGGCAATGCCAGACCATACACGAGCGCCGCGACATCTGCAACAATTCAGCACTTTGGGTTCACTGTCATCAATCGTCCTCCATGCCGGCCACTGTGGCCGAGCGATTCTAGGCGCTTTAGTCTGGAACCACGCTGCTGCTACGGTCGCAGGTTCGAATCCTGCCTCGGGCATGGACGTGTGTGATGTCCTTAGATTTGTTAGGTTTAAGTAGTTCTAAGTCTAGGGGCCTGATGACCTCAGATGTTAAGTCCCATAGTGGTTAGAGCCATTTGAACCATTTCGTCCTCCATACAGTCAACAATTGGCCCCATCCAATTTTCATCTGTTTCCAAAACATAACGAAGACCTTCACTTCGATAGTGACGAAGCGGTGCAAGCAGAGGTGAAGTTGTGGCTCCGTCAACGAAGTCATATTCTACAGTGACGGTATCTACCAACTGGTCCTTCGTTGCGAGAAACGTGTTCGTCGCCGGAAATGTACGTTTTGGATGTACAATACGGATCACTTTCTAATCTACCACTTCTCGGTATACACGCAGAGGAGAGAACGCTCCAGAGGAGCCCAAGCGTGGGCAATGTTTCGAGTACTGGCCGTCGGGTTCCCTTCTAGATGACGATGGACGTCGTCTTCAGTGGGTCGATAGCACGGTGCGTCCGTGGAGCACCACGGTCAACATCTCTGATTGAGAACGTATTACTTTCTCGCAGCCGTTGTTGTAGTCGGACGAAAATAGTATGTGATGCCATAATTACTACAGGGACTGACGATAGTATCCTCTTCTCAGGCTGTGTGTACAAAATGAAGCGGGATATATGAAAGTGATGCTATTTTCAAACTTATTTTATATCGAAACGGTATACTCGTATTTCCGGACATGGGTTCTTCATCAAAACGTCATGTCCTAAGTTCCCTCTACAACACCTAGAAGCCTTTAATAGTGATTGTGAAACATCGTGTACTGATGACATTAGATATCCTGTTACGCTTAAGCGGAGCTCACCTTTTATTACTTTCGTTTTTGTTGAACGTCTAGTGTAACGTACTGTTTTGCTCCTTGTTCTTCTTCTTCATCTTCTTCTTCTGTTTTACGGCCTCATTGGACCACTTCAGTCAATCATTTTCTGGCCATCTTCTTCAATATCCACCGGATCTTTTTACTTGTTCTGATCTTTTTTGTCGTTCCTCATCTGTAAATACACTTTTTATTGTTTGTCGTTTCTCTATTGTTGGTTTAAATCTTCGTTTTATGAATTTTACCTTTAAATTTTCTATTTTGTTTTACAAATCGCCGAGGTTTAATTTTAACTCTTTCACATCCTCCCTGATTTCCTTTATCCATTTTTCTCGTTGCTTCATGTTCCACAGTTTCTCTATATTTTTTCTTGATAATCTGGTTTCTAGCGTTCTCGTAACGTGACCAAAAAAAAGAGATGCTTTTTTCGGTATAGTATCTGTAATCGACTCCAGCTTGCTGCACACCGCTTCAGTTGGCATTACCCGCCATTGTCCATCTTTTTTATATTTCTTCTTTCTGCATTTTCTAGCTATTCTTCTCTCTAGTTTTAGGATTTTGTCGATTCTGTTTTTCTGGGCGACTTGCCAGCTTTGGATTGAACCACCGTTTTGTAATGTTTTAATTTACTTTTGATTTATACAATTTTTATTCTATGTAGACCATGATAATTTTGAGCTTTTATCATTTTGTTAGTTCTTTCATGCCAGGTTATATGTTAAAATTTCTCCCAGTTGCTTAAATTGTTTCAATGTTTTTACGTTCCTGTTATTTGCTGTTATGTGGATAATTACTAGAGGATTTGCTACCATTATCTCAGACTTTTCGAATGATATCTGGAGTCCTACTGTTTGTGCTGTATTTTGTAGGTTTGTTATTTGATTTCTGGCTTCCTGAATGTTATTAACTAGTAACGCTAAGTCATCTACGAGTCCCAAGTAATTTAAGTTTATTTGATGTTTCTTGGTTCCAGTTCTCATGTTTTTAGGATTTTCCTTGTACCATTCCCTCATCACGTACTCGAGTGCACAGCTGAAAAGTAACGTCGATAAACCATCTTCCTGTCTTAACCCTGTATTAATCGTAAATGGTTCAGATATTTCTCCTCTGAACTTTACTTTACATTTAGTGTTTGTTGAAGCTAGGTTCATCATTTTTATTAATTTGGCATTGAGACGAAATTTCTTAGTATCTTCATCATTGAAGATCCGTGGATATAATCATAAGCTTTTCTGAAGTCTACACAGGTTTTGACTTGTTGTTTTTGTCTTCGTGTGTAGTAATGCATTACCAGTTTCTTTGTATTAGTAAAAAATTCGTCGAACCAACTGCGTATCTGTGAAGATGCTCGCTTTAATCGTATTCAGGTTATTAGTCGACGATGTTGTACAGAAACTGCTCATATAGCGTAACGCGCATCGCTAGCTTCCGAGACAGCTAAGTGCGATCGAGAGAGCAGGATCGAATTCACGCGGTGGATTAATTACCGACGTACACCGGGCAGCCCGAGTGTGCTTTTCAGGCGGTTTCTCACTCATTTAGGCAAATGCTTGGCTGATTCCCAACTTCCGCCCCAGAAAATACTATACGCAAACAGTTAAAATACGACCACACACGGAACACAGTTTACATAATTCAAAGAGAGGTGGCGCATCCGACTTCCCTCCCCTAGGTAACTGACAGCGGCAACAAGAAGGGTATCGGGTCGCGTGGTTAAATAAAATAAATTTGTCAGAACCTGCGTAGAGCGGACTCCGTTCCGGACGGGATTAGCGCTAAGTAAAGGAAGAAGTCGACGATGTTGACACTGGACTCCCATTCGGGAGGATGACGGTTCAATCCCGCGTCCGGCCATCCTGATTTAGGTTTTCCATGATTTCCCTAAATCGCTCCAGGCAAATGCCGGGATGGTTTCTTCCCCGTCCTTCCCTAATCCGTGAGACCGATGACCTCGCTGTCTGGTCTCCTCCGTAAAAAAAAAAAAAAAAGTTCAAATGGCTCTGAGCACTATGGGACTCAACATCTTAGGTCATAAGTCCCCTAGAACTTAAAACTACTTAAACCTAACTAATCTAAGGACACCACACACACCCATGCCCGAGGCAGGATTCGAACCTGCGACCGTAGCAGCCTCGCGGTTCCGGACTGCAGCGCCAGAACCGCACGGCCACCGCGGCCGGCTCCTCCGTCAAAACAACCAACCAACAATGTTGTACAGTGTCGAATGCTGGTAGGAAATCTAGGGAGGCAGAGGCTACATGGTCATCTGTATCGATTGGCTGCAAGATATCGTGTGTTTCACACTAGTGGTTGCCGCCTACAGTAAATTAGGAAAGCCGTGCCAAAATTTAAATCAGAACGGATGCCCGTGAATTATAGCCTTTATTTCCTTGAATGCCAAACGAGACTCGCGATCAGTGCACCATCTTGCTCTGTCACTCATCTATTGGCAGTTGGCCTCCCTCCAGACGCGTAACCACTAGCTCACCGTACTTCACGGTAGCTCGTAGCCCACCTTCAATTCTGGAGTTATGCTTAAAAATATTTTTAAAAGAAGGAAGGGAGATTCAACTGTAATGTTCGGTCGACGAAGTTGTTTTGAGCGACGGAACACAAGCTCGGAGACGCGAAGCACGGGCAAGGCAATCGGCTGAGACTTTATCAGTGGAACAGTTCAGCATTTGCTTTAGGCGATGCATTTGTGTGTAGAAAGTTTGCTAAGTTTTTGTCTGCCGCTTTTTGTTCGCCCTCCTGCTTCACCTCTGCCCTCCCCCCCCCCTCCCCCACCTCCACCCCGCATTAGTGCAAATGCAAGTGCGTGTGTGCGTATTTTTAAATTGTTGTCATTATTAGAAAGCATTGAACCAGTAAGTGGAGAAAGAATTGCATATTTATTTAATACTGGTATATGCAACCAAAAAATGTCGCCACACACACACACACACCTGCGCGTGCTCTCGTGTACACATAGGGAAAAAGAGTGAGGAAACATAAAGTAGCTGACAAATCTAGGAAAAGAAGACAAGAGACTTCAAATACACAGTTATACCATCATAACTATTGCAGTTCTTGTGGTAAATATCTTAATTCATTCCCATATAATCAGTTATGCGTTCAAATGCGTGTGAATTCCTAAGGGACTGAACTGCTTAGGTCATCGGTACCTAGACTTACACACTACTGAAACTAACATAATCTAACCTATGCTAAGAACAACACACACACCCATGCCCGAGGGGGGACTCGAACCTCCGGCGGGAGGGGCCGTGCAGTCCATGACAGGACGCCTCAAACCACGCTGCAATGTATGTACATCACAGAAGTACGTCTGAAAAGTAGGGAAACTTACTTTTACTATTTACATATGTGTGCAGTTTGAAGTCACCTGCCTGTGTCCCTCTACATATGCAGGCTAATCTCAGGAACTGCTGTTCGGATTTTGGCCCTGTTTTGATTAGTAAGTCCACTGATTCACGAGGAATGTTCATGTATGTAATTCATAAATATTTCGTACAAATTGTTTGAATTATGATGAATTAAAGTTAAGTTGTGAAAACGATGGCATTGCCACCCGCAAACAGCCGCCATAGCTTGAGGGAGCAGCAGTGACTTCAGAGAGCAGCAAGTGGGGCCAAATTGGCAGTCGGCCTTTGGCTGTGGTGAGGCGCGCACGCCTTGTTTGCGTCTCGCCTGTGTTGCTGCCTACGGGCGAGCGCGCGTTCGTTCATTTCCGCGTAGCGGATTTTCTCAGAATCCGACTTCATTGTCCATCATGGCGGTTTTTTACCGCCACGCCGCAATTAAATTAACTTTTCCATTAGATCACGAACGACCGATACGTATGAAGTTGAACATTTTGTATGGGATGAAATACGTCTCCCGCCACAACATGTTCTCGGAATACAGCAGTACTGTGCACATAAAGCTGGCGAATGACGAGTTGTGCGCCGACACTGAGCGGCGCCACGCTAACGATCTCAAGTTCCGATACTCTGACGGACGTGTAGGAACTGTCGTGGTTGATCACGTTGGTTTTGGCCTCCGAACGTTGCGGGCTTTCGAACTCCCGTTTGAAGTACCGTCGGACTCTGTAGTGGCCGCTTTTAAGCCTTACGGCACCGTCGTCAGTCACGTGGCTCACTCGTGCAAGACGTTCGGAACGTATCGAGCCCTCAGTAGCGTCCGTCAGATAAAATCTGAACTGCGGAAACTCGTGCCTTCCTACTTGGTTATTGCCAGCTGCAGGGCTGTCGTCATGTACGATGGCCAGCCACGCACCTTTTCAGATGCGTTATGGAAGGCCATGTGCGTTCTGGATATCTCCGACGTGAACTGGTTCAGACGCCGATCGGAGACGTCGCTCCTCCTGCTGCACACGCTGTGTCACTTCTGTCTGCGGCGGTGCTGCCTGCTGCGCTCCCTCTGAATAAGTCGGTACCCGTATCTGCTCCTATCGACGACACGATGGACGTTTCGCATGTCTCTCATACACCCCTGCCGAAGGCAGTACAAATGAACGACGACCGTCAGCAGGCACAAGCTTTCTGTCCCGACCCCATGGTTGTTGATCGTGGAGCTGTACCTACCTCCGTCTTTCTGCCATCTGGTCACATGTCGGACGATAGCCGCCCGCCATCCGACACGTAACAGCACGTCCATTATAATTATCCTGGCTGATATGCCGTGGTCGGTTGATGAATTCTGTGTCGATTCCCAACGTTTCGTCTCCGACTGCGGGAGACATCTTCAAGGGGGTCCGCAGCTCAATGGAAGGTCCAACACACCCATTGGCTCGCAGTGTTGGACCTTCCATTGAGCTACGGACCCTCTTGAAGATGTCTCCCGCAGTCGGAGACGAAACGTTGGGAATCGACACAGAATTCATCAACCGACCGAGCCAGTGGGTGTGTTGGACCTTCCATTGAGCTACGGACCCCCTTGAATATGTCTCCCGCAGTCGGAGACGAAACGTTGGGAATCGACACAGAATTCATCAACCGACCGAGCCAGTGGGTGTGTTGGACCTTCCATTGAGATACGGACCCCCTTGAAGATGTCTCCCGCAGTCGGAGACGAAACGTTGGGAATCGACACAGAATTCATCAACCGACCGAGCCAGTGGGTGTGTTGGACCTTCCATTGAGCTACGGACCCCCTTGAAGATGTCTCCTGCAGTCGGAGACGAAACGTTGGGAATCGACACAGAATTCATCAACCGACCACGGCATAACAGCCCGGATAATTATAATGGACATGATATTTCCGGCCGTGAAAGTCTACATTTTAGTAACGGAACAGCACGTTAGGAAGCAGCGGTCGCCGAGGAAACGGAAGAGACAAAGCCGTACGCCTTCTGATGACTGTGCCCATAGGATGTGTGCACATGATGACGACCCTGCTACTGACGGTGCGCTGTGCTCTGACGCCCTGACACCTGACTACGCGCAGTCTTTCCCTGCCTCCATCTCCAGTCAGCGTCCACCTCCGGACACCGACCTTCCCCCGCCTGCCTCTCATGCGGTTGCCTTCCTTTCTGTGTCTGACGCTACCCGTGGGCGCACCTCTGATACTGTTCCACTGAACAGGCCCGGTGCCACGTCTGTGTCCTGGGCGGACGACGTCGATATTGAGGAGGGACATTCTGGAGGTGTACAAAACTATGGACCTCCCTTGATGGGATCGACTTCCTCCCCATCACAGTGATGTGTACTTCCGTGGGGGCCTAACAGGCCTGTGCTTCCCCCGTGTTTGAATCGCCTGTCCTCATGGCGATGGCAGCTTTCCAGACTTATCGCATAGCCACGGTCAATGTCAACACTATCCGCATACGCCACAAACTGGCTTTACTCCATGATATATTGTATGTCGCGGACGTTGACATAGTTCTCCTTCAGGAGGTGCATGTTGCAACTTTCTGTGCTCCCCATTGTTTTACAGCACACGTCTCTCATGCTTCGCCTACTGGTAGTGGGGTGGCGATCCTCTTACGTGACGTACCCTCGCTGATGCATCTGCCTATCTCCCTGATGACAAAGGTATGGCTGTCACGTTTAGTGGCGTCAGGATGGTCAATGTCTATGCGCCATCTGGTTCGGGTCGCCGCCGTCAACGTTCCATCTACTTCTCAGAGACAGTCACGCCTTTCTACCTGGGGCGGCAGGATGCATTGATCATGGGAGGCCATTTCAACTGCACCCAGGCACCCGAAGACCACGTCACTCTCCATGCTTCTGGTAGCTGCCTTAACGTCCGCAAGTCCAGCGCCATGGCTATAGGTGCGTGACTTCCTGGGGACAGTGCTGATCCTCTGCGTGTAGCTGATACTCTCCGATGCTTAGGACTCGATTTCGCAACTGATCTGCTGCAGACAATTGCCGTCAACTGCCGACGTTTACTTTCCCATCTATGAGCTCGGCTCTTAGACCACCGTTTACGAGCACTTGATCTTCTGCAACGCACACAACACGTAAATGTATATTTGGCGTCACGTATCCCCCACGTTGCACAGACACTTCCTATTTCGCCGTCCACGGCGCGCAGCATACCAGCGGCATTGGGTTCGTTTATTTGCCACGGCTTGCTGTTAAAAATAAGGTACGAAACCCTTACCCTCCCGCGGTGCAGGGGCGGATTAGGTCTGTATCATGTGCCTGACAGAACGGTAGCCCTTTTCATTGGCCCTCACGTGACGCTGTGGCGCCGTAGTCCTACGTTCCCTACCAGCCTATTGCTGGAGGCTCTTGCACCACACTCTCTCTCAGCACCTATCCTACTTTCGGAAGTCCCACCGCCCTTCTTTTACTTCCACTACTTGTTCCTTGAACTGTGATACTGCCGGCGCAATTGACATATACGAAGGTGATCTATGGTATCCTTCAGCAGCACAGGTCACCTAATGTGGTTGAGGGGAAGCTTCCCCACATCGACTGGCGTGCCGTTTGCGATCGGTGTGCGCTCCTTACATAGACGAGCACCGCCTGGTGCGGAGATTGGCGAGAGGTGTCTGGTTCTTGGTGCGACAGATGTCCCTAGTTACCCGTACCACTCATCATCGGATACCTACTGAACTGCTCCTCTTCCCGCAACCAAAAACGAACTCCGTGAGAATGAGATTTTCACTCTGCAGCGGAGTGTGCGCTGATATGAAACTTCCCGGCAGATCGAAACTGTGTGCCGGACCGAGAGTCGAACTCGGGACCTTTGCCTTTCGCGGGCAAGCGCTCTATCGATTGAGCTACCCAAGCACGACTCACGCCCCAGTAGAGCGCTTGCCAGCGAAAGGCAAAGGTCCCGAGTTCGAGTCTCGGTCCGGCACACAGTTTTAATCTGCCAGGAAGTTTCACGAACTCCGTGAGTTGGATTTGTGGACACACAGGATACTACTCGTTTGCTGATGGCGAGAAAAGTGTTCTCGACTTTCGGCAGTTTCTTAATGAACGCCATTGGGCAGTTGTCCGCAATCCAAAATACAGAGACCGCTACGGTCGCATGTTCGAATCCTGCCTCAGACATGGATGTGTGTGATGTCCTTAGGTTAGTTAGGTTTAAGTAGTTCTAAGTTCTAGGGGACTGATGACTTCAGAAGTTAAGTCCCATAGTGCTCAGAGCCATTTGAACCAACCAAAATACAGATAATTTTTCTCCAATTTCCTCTGCAGTGTCTTCCTTAAATCTCCCCAGAGCTGGGGTGTTCCTGTCATGAAGAGTTGATTCCAACCTCATCCACACTTAGAACCGATATATTCACTGGTTATCGGAATGTTCTTGTTAGTCTGACGTCGCGTTGCGCCGATTTGCTGATGTTCTTGGTGATAATCCTGGCAAAGTAAATAAATAAATAAAAAAATAAGAAAGATCGAAAAGAAAAATGAATAAATAAACTATGTTCATTGTACTTCTACTCCATGATCCCTACGCTTTCCTTAGTTCCTGGAGGATGAGCTTTGGGCGCCGTAGGTTCCTTAAAAAAAAATTGGTTTCCGGTGTGGTGGTCTAGTGGTACTGACGGTAGGTGTGTGGCTGGAAACTGAAAACTTATAGGACCGAATCCCAGGTTAGACACTTTTTTTCATTCTGCCTTTTAACGTAGCATTCAGCCCTCAATGGTGTGGAGATTCGCCAGTAGCGAATCGTGGCTCTCATTCCACTTTACATTGTAGCTCCCCTTTCCCCGGTTGCATAATTGATTATGGACATGCAAGTTGCCTAAACGACGTCCAGTTCATTGCAATAGTTTCAAAACAACTGCATAGAAAACAAACATGCGAATCCGAAACACGTGATTTTCAGTTCTTTATGTATAAAGCAAAGCGTTTTCCGAAAATCTGTTTCTAGCATGGAATGCAGCCTTGTTTCGTTTAGATAAAGAAAGTTTTGTAACAGCACAGCAGGTTTTTGCTTTCTTTGAGTCAAACATAGATGCGAGCACTATTCTTTATGTGGTGGGGACGAAAGATATTGTTTGTTTGGACACTTTCATGTTATACAGAAGAGTGGTAAACGAATCTCCGCAGGCGGTAAAGAGATTTAGGCGTTTTAAGGAACGTAAAGGCACCGGTACCATCTTCTTGAATGGGATGCAGAAATTTCTTGCAGATGGATACACAAGATTTGGAAACGCTTCTACCGATGGTTGAGGGACGCATTTCGTAATATGTGGACAATTTCAGACTGCCAATTTCTGCTTACCTCGGATTAGCAGTTGTATTTCGCACTCCTAATTCACTGCAAATTCTCCATAAAATGGGCACTGAGTTACTCAAAAACGAAAAGACTACCACCTCATCATGAGGCTGTGATGTGAGACTTACAATTTGATATGCGGTCGTCTGAGAACAACTGGTTAGCGAAAAAAATACGAATCCAAAACTGTAAAGGTTTTTTCAGAAAAAGTACTTCAGCAACTCAAGCAACTTTGCTCCGCTTACATACAGCACGTTCTATCAGCAGCGCAACGGATGACTCAGCTTACAGCTTTCTGCTTTCCTTGAATCATACCTAGTTGAGGATACGATTCGTTGCGCGGCACGTCGAAGAAGTCTGCCATAAACAGTCAACGACAAAGAACTGCAGCAATGAGTCTCAACAACACATCACAGTGCGTGCTAAACTTCAGGAAAGGATTGCTGTAACACGAGCTCAAAATGTAGATAATGCGTGTTTTTTGTTATTTGTTCTTTTATTTGTGCCTCCTTAGCCAGCCTCCGATACATGTTGAATCACTCATGGACGCATACACTCATGATTCACATACAATATTTACATTGGTGCCGGCCGTTGTGACCGAGCGGTTCTAGGCGCTTCAGTCTGCAACCGCGCGACCGCTACGGTCGCAGGTTCGAATCCTGCCTCGGGCATGGATTTGTGTGATGTCCTTAGGTTAGTTTGGTTTAAGTAGTTCTAAGTTCTAGAGGACTGACGACCTCAGATGTTAAGTCCCATAGTGTTCAGAGCCATTTGAACCATTTACGTTGGTTGTAAATATATTACTTACATGAGATGCCAGTTAATATGGAACACATAGCAATCATGCCTCCACACAACTTTCCTGGTGTGCGATACTTGCATCGCGGTAGTTATTTGAAAGTAAGGATTGACTTTCTTAAAGTTCTTCTCTGAATTTCATTCATAACTCTCTGCAGTGTCCGGTCCTGGTAGCAGAGTGGTCAGTGCGACAGAATGTCAATCCTAAGGGCCCGGGATCGATTCCCGGCTGGGTCGAAGATTTTCTTCGCTCAGGGACTGCGTTTTTTTTTTTACTTTATTGTTATTTTGATACCTGTACAAATCAGGTAGGCTGTCAGCGGCACACTATGCCGCTCTTCAGCCATAGTGTTGACAAATAGTACAAGAATGTAGAACGATAATGAATACAGTGATGGGCAAAAGATAGAGGTCACAGAGACACAAAAAACACGGAGCCGTTCACACGCGACGATAACAACACTGAAAACACGTTGGCACGGCACACAGAACCACGGCGAATCCGACAGCACAAGTGAACGTAGTAGCGGGACGGAGGACACTAAAAACACAAAACGACGTTACACACACGAGACACAGATGGCGATGATCTCCGGCGCGCGAATGTTCACTATGCGTGTGCGAGTCCGGGGACCTGCCAAGAGGGGAGGAGGAGGAAGGGGAGTGGGAGAGCGAGAGGGGAGAGCAGAGATGCCACGGGCAGGGGAGATAGGGGAGGAGGGAGGAAGGGGGAGGGGAAGCCCGGGGGAAGAGGGGTGGAGGGAGGGGACGGGGGAAAAGGAAAAAGAAGGGAAGAGAAGAGAAGGGAGGGAGGGTGCCGAAAGGAAAGGACACCGGAAGTGGGGGGTGGGTCAGGGTCAAAGTTGATAGGAGGGGTAGATGGAGGGGACGAGGACATCATCAGGGAGGGGGAGATGGCGGAAGCCACCTTAGGAGAGAGTAAGGAGGGTGGAGAGATGGAGACCGGGTGGGACGTGGGAATACAGGCGCGGCAGCGGGCGGGGTTGGAAGAGGATCGGGGATACGAGCGGGTGAGGTGGATCAAGTTTACGGGAGGTGTACAGGATCCGTATCCTTTCAAGGAAAAGGAGGAGGTGGGGGAAGGGGATGAGATCATATAGGATCCGCGTGAGGGAGGGGAGACGGATGCGATAGGCAAGGCGGAGAGCATGGCGTTCAAGGATTTGGAGGGATTTATAAAAGGTAGGGGGGGCGGAGATCCAGGCTGGATGGGCGTAACAAAGGATAGGGCGGATGAGGGATTTATAGGTGTGGAGGATTGTGGAGGGGTCCAGACCCCACGTACGGCCGGAAAGGAGCTTGAGGAGACGGAGTCGGGAACGTGCCTTGGCTTGGATTGTCTGGAGATGGGGAGTCCAGGAGAGGCGACGGTCGAGGGAACGCCAAGGTACTTAAGGGTGGGAGTGAGGGCGATAGAACGGCCATAGATGGTGAGATAGAAATCAAGGAGGCGGAAGGAAGGGGTGGTTTTGCCTACAATGATCGCCTGGGTTTTGGAAGGATTGACCTTGAGCAACCACTGGTTACACCAAGCGGTGAACCGGTCAAGATGGGATTGGAGAAGGTGTTGGGAGCGTTGCAGGGTGGGGGCAAGGGCAAGGAAGGCGGTGTCATCGGCAAACTGGAGAAGGTGGACGGGGGGTGACGGCGGCGGCATGTCCGCCGTGTACAAAAGATACAGAAGGGGGGAGAGGACGGAGCCTTGGGGCACACCGGTGGAGGGAAAAAAGGTGTAGGAATCTGTGTTATGGATGGTGACATAGGAAGGACGGCGGGAGAGAAAGGAACCGATCAGACGGACGTAGTTAATGGGAAGGGCGAAGGTTTGGAGCTTGAAGAGGAGACCGGAATGCCATACGCGGTCATAAGCGCGTTTGAGGTCAAGGGAGAGGAAGATTGTGGAGCGACAGGAATTGAGCTGTTCAGAAAGGAGATGAGTGAGGTGAAGGAGAGGATCGTCGGAAGAGAAGGATGGCCGAAAGCCACACTGGGTAACGGGAAAAGGCGGTGGTGGCGGAGATGCTGGTGGATGCGTCGGGTGAGGATAGATTCCAGGACCTTGCTGAAGACCGAGGTAAGGCTGATGGGACGGTAGGAGGAGACGGCGGACGGCGGTTTGCCAGGTTTAAGGAGCATGAGGATACGGGAGGTTTTGCACAGGTCGGGGTAGTAACCGGTGGACAGGACCACATTGTAGAACCTGGCCAGGGTGGAGAGAAAAGAGACAGGAGCTTCACGAAGGTGACGGTAGGTGACACGATCGTGACCAGGAGCGGTGTTGCGTTTTGTGCGGAGTGTAGCAATGAGATCCTGTATAGTGATAGGAGTATTGAGTTCCGTGTGTGCAATGTTGTCCAAGTACTGGAAACCAGGAGCGAGGGGAGGGACAGAGGTGTCAGTTCGATCACGGATATCTGGGAAGAGGGAGTAATCGAACTGGGGATCATCGGGGATGGAAAACACATCGGACAGGTAGGAGGCAAAGTGATTGGCCTTACTAAGGGCGTCAGGGAAGGGGTGATCATCATGGAGAAGAGGATAGTAGGGGGAGGGCTTAGGTAAGGCGACGGAAGGCCGACCAGAACTTGGACGAGTTTATAGGGAGGGTAGCATTTAAACGGGTGCATGTCTGTCGCCAGTCCCGGCGTTTCTTAGCCGCGAGCAAATTGCGAACGTGTTGCTGGAGTTGCCGGTGGCGTCGTTGGGTGTTCGGGTCACGCGTGCGGAGGAAGGCATGGTAGGGACGACGGGATTCACGGAGGAGGAGGACGGCCTGTGGGGGTAAGGTAGGACGGTGGGGGTGGATGGCGACAGTAGGGGATGTGGGCCTCCACGGCCTCAGACAAGGTCTGCTGGAGAAAGGAGGCTGCATGGGTGACATCATCGGGATGGCGGTAGGTGAGAGGGTGGCTATCGACGTGGGTGGAGAGGGTATCCCGGTAGGCATTCCAGTTGGCACGGGAATAGTCATGGATGTACTTAGGGGGAGGGTCATTACGAGGGTCGGGGGGGGGGGGGGGCGACGACCGTCTGAAACGGTGAGGAGGACAGGGAGATGGTCGCTACCAATAGGCTCCAGGACAGCCACCGTTATGCGGCCAAGGAGGTTGGGGGAGGAGAGGATAACATCAGGAGTGGAATTGGATTCGGGAAGGGTGTGCTGGGGGATGGGGATGAGGTCGCCTTGAAGGGAGGAGAGGAACCGATGCCACCGCCGTAACTGGGCGGCGGAACGACTATGGATGTTGAGGTCGGCGGCGATCACGTAGGAGGAGGTCGATGTGGGAGAGGAAGTCGAAGGGAATAGGAGCGTTGGGGCGGACATAGATGGTGGCGCAGGTAACGGTAAGGCCGGGGAAGAAGAGACTAAGGATCAGGTGTTTGGTGGGGTCGGGAAGAAGAGGTTGGAGCTGAACGGGGATCTGGTGGTGGTGCCCAATGGCAACTCCGCCACGCGCAATCGGGAGGGGATTATCGGAGCGGTGGAGGAGGTAGGGCGAAGTGTGGACTGTGTGGTGGGGTTGCAGGAAGGTTTCATTGAGGAGGAAGGCATCCACGCGGTGGGTGGCAAGGGTGTGCAGGAAGAGGTCCTTGTTGGCGGGAAGGGAGCATATGTTGTTGAAAAGGATACGGTGCTGTCACGCCATGATAGGGATTTAAACGAGGGTGTCAAGACGGGAGAAGGTGAAATGGGCCTGGTTGTTGGAGTTGGTGGCGTACATTTTGAGCTGGAAAACGGAACGGGCGGCGAGGGAGATCTGTTGGAGGGTGTGCGGGCGCTGAAAAGGATGGACATTCTGAAGGACGATGGTGAGGAATCTGATGATGTCCTCAGCGGTAGGGGGTGGGCGAAGGGAGTTGCCGGGAGGGGTGGGGGCGTCCAGAGGGCGGATGGGAACGGTGAGTTCGGGAGTGGTAGGAGGGGCCTTACACTTCTGGGAGTATGTGGGATGAGGGAGGTGACAGGTATTACAGGAGTGGGGGGACTGGAGATTGGGGCACTGCCGTAAAAAGTGGGCTTGCCTACAGTGCGGGCAGGTGGGGGCCTCGCGGCACTCAGATGTTGGGTGCACATTATACCGCAAGCACCTTTGGCAGCGGAGGGATTGAGGAGGGGAACGGGAGGGGTCGACTTTGTAATGTTGGTTAAAAAGGAGGGCACCCTCCTTCAGGAGACGGTCTATGGAGGGGGCGTGCTCAGAAAAAACCCGCATAAGGCGGGTGGGGCCGGCAGCGTTGTGGATGCGACGAACCACACGCACCTCCAGATGGGGATGGGCCTGAAGCTCCGCCAACACCTCCTCCTCCGTGATCGCCGGACTGAGCCGAGTGATCACGGCGGTGAGGGTCGGCGGGCGACGCGGTGGTTGGGGTTGGCGGGAGAGAGGTGGGGAAGGAGCAGGGGTGAGGGAGGCATGAGGGCCAAAGCGGGTGACAGGGATGCGGGAAAGGAGGTCTGTGTGGAGGGTAGGGCTGGGGGAGAAGATAAGCACTGAATCACGGCGAGGAGTGAGGAGGGAGATGGGGGCACCAGGACAATGCTGGCGAAGGAAGAGGGTAAGGTTCCAGGCTTCAAGGAGAGAGGGATCAGGACGGGAGAGGAGGTAGCGGTAGGAGGAGGGGGTAGAGGAGGAGGATGAGGGGGCAGGGATGGGCGGGGAGACATCCATGGCATCATGGGAAGGGGAACAAGGCGGAGCCTTTTTGGGAGCAGAGGAGGCAGGGGTGCCACTGGGGCGCTTGACAGCGGCGGAGGAGGTGTGGGGGATGGGAACAACTGGAATGTGGCGGGGAGTGGCAGGTCCCGGGGCTGGAGGCGGCGCCGGAGACGGTGAGGGCGATGGCGAAGGTGACGGTGAAGACGATGACGATGACAATGACGAAGGTGAAGGGGAGAGTGGAGCGTGAGCCGTAGCCCGCCAGGCGACTACCCTGGCGGGGGCCGCATAAACGGCAGGAGTAGAGGGAGGGAGTGGAGGGAAGGGACCAGAGGAGGCGCGGGAGGGAGGAGCCGGGGACGGGGCAACAAATAGGGAGGGAGATGATAGAGTGAGGAGTGGTGGGATTGACTGAGGGGGGAGTGAAGCGGCACACCACGTGATTGTGGTGGCAGCAGCAGAGGGGGAGGTGTAGATAATGGCAGTGGTGGTGGCTGTAGAAGAGGTGGTGGGGGTTGACATTATGATAAGGGGAAACAAAGGAGCAAACGAGAGAAAGGCAGGGCGACGAGAGACACAGAGGAGAAAGGGACAGAGAAGGACGAAGGAGACTGGGGCCTAAGCCCCACTCTGGTGCCGCTGGCTGGCTGGCTGGCGAGGACGCCTCTGCTGCTGCTGCTGCTGCTGCTGCTGCGGCTGGCGGATGGTGGGGGCAGCGAGGACCACAGCTGGCCGCTGGCTGCGACCACAGGTGGCTGCGAACGCTGGCGGCGGGGACCGCTGGTAGCCGCTGGATGCTGGCTGGGGCCGGCGCAGGCGCAGGCGAAGACCGCTGCGTGGCGCTGGCGGGGACGCTGCTGGCTGCTGGCGTAGACCGCTGCTGGCTGCTGGCGGTGACCACTGCTGGCGAGGACCGCCGCTGGCTGCTGGCGAGGACCGCTGCTGGCTGCCGGCTGCTGGCTGGACCACTGCTGCTGGAGAGCGGGCTGGCTGCCGTCGGCTGGACCGCTGCTGCTGGCTGGGACCGATTCCGCTGGCCGGGACCGATGCTGCTGGCCGGGACGACCGCTGCTGCTGCTGCTGCTGCTGGGCTGGAACGCTGGCTGGCTGGCTGGCTGGCACCTGCAACACCTATCACTTCGATTGGTACCGTGAAAGCACAAATCGAAGGGCGGTATTCTAACGAATTACCGCCGGAGATGGGACTGCGTGTTGTGTAGTCCTACTTATCATCATTTCATCCCCATCGAAGTGCAAGTCGCCAAAGTGGCGTCAAATCGAAAGACTTGCACCCGGCGAACGGTCTACCCGATGAGAGGCCCTAGTCACACGACATTTATTTACTCTCTGCAGTGGCCCGCAGATAAAATCCGCTACGGCAGACAAGTCGTCTGGCCGTAGACAATTACATTTAGGTGACAAGAGTCCTGGGATAGCGATCTTCACATACAAAGATGGCGGTAGTGTCGCGTACACGAGGTATAAAAGGGCAGTGGATTGGCTCACGTGAAAAGGTTTCAGACGTGATTGTGGCCGCACCATGGGAATTGACAGACTTTGTACACGAAGTGGTAGCTGGAGCTAGACGCATGGGCATGGGATATTCCGTTTCGGAAATGGTAAAGGAATTCAGCATTCCGTGATCCACAGTGTCACAGTGCCAAGAGTGTGCCGAGAATACCACATTTCAGGCATTACCTCTCGCCGCGGTCAACGCAGTGGCCGATGGCCTTTACTTAACAATCGAGAGCAGCAGCGCTTGAGTAGAGATGACATGCTAACAGACAAGCAACATTGCGTGAAATAATGGCAGAAATCATTGTGGAACGTACGATAACATCGCTTGCAGCGCCGCTCCTGGCTCGTGACCATGTCGGCTGGAGCCTAGACGACTGGAAAACCGTGGCCTGGCCAGATGAGTTCCCATTTGAATTGGTAAGGGCTGATGGGAGGGTTCGAGTGTGGCGCAGACTCCACGCGGCCACTGACCCAAGTTCTCAACAAGGCACTGTGCAAGCTGGTGATGGCTCCATAATGGCGTAGGCTGTGTTAACATGCAATGGACTGACTCCTTTGGTCCAACTGAACCGATCACTGACTGGCAATGGTTAAGTTCGGCTACTTAGAGACTATTTGCAGCCATTCATGGCTTCATGTTCCCAAACAACGATGGAATTATTATGGACGACAATGCGCCGTATCACCGGCTCACAAATGTTCGCGACTGGTTTGAAGAACATTCTTGACAATCCGAGTGAATGCTTTGACCACCCAGACCGCACAACAATAATCCCATTGAACGCTTATGGGACATAATCGCAAGGCCAGTTCGTGCACTAAATTCTGCACCGGCATCACTTTCGCTACTATGGACGGCTACAGAGGCAGTATGTATTTCTGCACTATGCCGGTCAACAGGAGGTCCCACAGGATATTAGGAAGTGTCCCATTATTTTGTGACCTCAGTGTAATGCTACCCATGCTAAATCGGACCGGGTCGCTAGTTGTTTATACGCGAAACATTTTATATTGAACATCTCACTGAAACTATGTAAGCTCACCGGACGAAGTATTAGTCACCCCCGCTTTCCTCTATCACTGTAGGCTGGGGTGCTGTTAGTGGTGTAGAACTAGTACCAGCTGGTCACGTGATCCTCTATCGGTGACGTACGTCATGGCAGTGAAGCGTTGTGTACGTGCCGGTAGGTTGTATGGAGTCAGCAATAAGACGATTTGATGTGGAGAAGTGATAGAAAAGTATAAGAAATGAGGTACATGTCTGCCCGTTTGGTTGGTGTATCAACACTGACTGTCCAGCGTGTCTGCAAAAGAATAGCGTACCACTCGCAGACATCTAACACGTCATAAGAACCGGGTCACAAAACGATACCAGTCGAAGAAGAGACCAGAGGCCAGCGTCACGTCTTGTCACTGACAGTCTGTTTCAAATCGGACAGAAATAGCTTCTATCAGTGAATGCACGGCCACCTCATCCATTTTCCGATCGAACAATGCGAAGGAAACACCATGAAATGAACATTTGGTACCTCGCGAAATGTATTTGCTCACAGCATCACGTAAGGCTGCACATCTTAAGGAAAGCCTTCCACTACTATTTATTTTAACCTGTGAGCTAATGTAAGACTATGACCCTGGTTGTTATGTCCTAAAGCTCTACACATTTATGTACAAGGTCTAGTCACATTAATGTGACCGTAGCCTATTCACAATATACGTAAATGACCTTGTGGATAACATCGGAAGTTCACTGAGGCTTTTTGCGGATGATGCTGCAGTATATTGAGAGATTGTAACAATGGAAATTGTACTGAAATGCAGGAGGATCTGCAACGAACTGACGCATGGTGCAGGGAATGGCAATTGAATCTCAATGTAGACAAGTGTAATGTGCTGCGAATACATACGAGAAAGATCCTTTATCATTTAGCTACAATATAGCAGGTCGGCAACTGGAAGCAGTTAATTCCATAAATTATCTGGGAGTAGGCATTAGGAGTGATTTAAAATGGAATGATCATATAAAGTTGATCGTCGGTAAAGCAGATGCCAGACTGAGATTCATTGGAAGAATCCTAAGGAAATGCAATCCGAAAACAAAGGAAGTAGGTTACAGTACGCTTGTTCGCCTACTGCTTGAATACTGCTCAGCAGTGTGGGATCCGTACCAGCTAGCGTTGATAGAGGAGATAGAGAAGATCCAACGGAGAGCAGCGCGCTTCGTTACAGGATCATTTAGTAATCGCGAAAGCGTTACGGAGATGATAGATAAACTCCAGTAGAAGACTCTGCAGGAGAGACGCTCAGTAGATCGGCACGGGCTTTTGTTGAAGTTTCGAGAACAAACCTTCACCGAGGAGTCAAGCCAATGTATTGCTTCCTCCTACGTATATCTCGCGAAGAGACCATGAGGCTAAAATCAGCGAGATTAGAGCCCACACAGAGGCATACCGACAATCCACGATCAATAAGAGACTGGAATAGAAGGGAGAACCGATAGAGGTACTCAAAGTTCCCTCCGCCACACACCGTCAGGTGGCTTGCGGAGTATGGATGTAGGTGTTGATGTAAATATTCGGCGTCAACGTGGAATAACCACTCACAGAGGGTAGGTGGCAGCTCTAGCGGTGGAGGGTATACAGGCTGTTCGCAAATTCCCGTTGCAAACTGCTAGGACTTGTGGATGGGAGTGAGCACGTAATATTCTGAACAGGAACCCATGTCCGGAAACGTCCGGTTAACGTTCTACGGCGGTTCAGTACACATGTGTAGCCTGTCCACGTCTGCTGAGGGAAAGAGAAAAGTCTCAGAGTTGTTTGTCCTGGTATGTAATAGGGTAGACAGGTTGACGTGTACTATTTCTTGTGGGGTCGTATGCAAAGTTTGATTTACGCCACCCCTATCGTAACAGAGGAGGATCTGCTGGCATGAGTTCTGGGCTCTGTGCTAGAAATTGAAGCACACCAGATGGGATGAAGAGTGTGTACCACAACATGCCTCGTAGGTACAGTGCCTGTAACAACGCTGGTGGTCGCCACAACGAGCCGCTATTGTAATACATCAGTACTGTTCTATACGTACAGTATGCTGGGTCCTTTTTTATTTTGGAATACTATAAATACGTAACGTTGAAGTGCTAATACAAACAAATGTGCGTAAGTGATAAATGGATGTTTCGTTATCTTTTTTTTTCGGACTGTTACCTAATTCGATTCCTCAAGCAGAGCGGATATGGGTTCCTATTCAAAATATTATGTACGCATTACCGAACACTCTGTATCAAAAGTTCGGGGGGCGAAGGAAACAGTGCAGTCGTTGTCGTAATGCCGAAACAGAGCGATTTATCTGATGTCCAAAAGCTCATGATTATTGGCTTTCGGGCCAAGGACGGAAGCATTTTAGACACGGCAAAGCTTGTAAACTGTTCTCGTGTCACCGTGGTTAAAGTACACCGTGCATGGTCAAATGGCGCCATCCAAAACTGCCACCGGGGCAGCTGTGATGCACCTCGGGCGATAGATGATAGGAATTTTTAACATCGTGCAGCCCCGTCAGTAACTGCGATAATTAAACATATAACACGTCATCCTCAGTTGCAAATAGAAACCAATCTTTACCTCGGTTACTCTTCATAATTAACGGCTCTCAAGATGATATAGATCAAATTTTTACAACTTTTAATAAACTCTACGAGAAAATAAGCTTTACGCTGGAAAATGAATCTCCCAATAGATCATTGAATTATTTAGACCTAAATTTGGCAATAGAGAACAACGTCATTAGGTTTAACATTTTTCGGAAAAAGCCCACAAAATGGCCTTCTTCCATTCTTGGATACACCGAGCGCTCGCCATTCCTCTTTCAGCAGATGCAATGGAGAACGAGTTACAAACCCTAGAAACACTAGGTGTGCCGGTCGGGGTGGCCGAGCGGTTCTAGGCGCTTCAGTCTGGAACCGCGCGACCGCTACGGTCGCAGGTTCGAATCATGCCTCGGTCATGGATGTGTGTGATGTCCTTAGGTTTAAGTAGTTCTAAGTTCTAGGGAACTGATGACCACAGATGTTAAGTCCCATAGTGCTCAGAGCCATTTGAACCATTTTTTTTTGTGACATCCGCTCAGTGGGGCCTGCTGTTTCTCTTCATCTATGTAATGTAGAATTATGACTGGTTACTACGGTGCTATAGTTTTATACTTGACATGGCCAAACTTTGGCATGCAATAGTTTAGTGTCCATAGACCCGCCAGGATAGCCGAGAGCGCTAACGCGCAGCTTCCTGGACTCGGGTAGGCGCGCCGGTCCCGGATCGAATCCGTCCGGCGGATTAACGACGACGGCCGGTGTGCCGGTCAGCCTGGATGTGGTCTTTAGGCGGTTTTCCACATCCTCCTTGGTGAATACCGGGCTGGTCCCCACGTCCCGCCTCAGTTTCACGACTCACAGACATCTGAAACACATTCACACTATTTCACGATTTACACTCGACGCAGACAGCTGGGGTACACTAATTCCGTCCTGGGGGGTTCGGGGTGGCGGCAGGAAGGGCATCCGGCCACCCCTTAAAATCAACATGTCAAATCCGGTTAACCATGGCCGACCCCGCGGGACAAGGCGCAAGCGATAGGATAGAATAGTTTAGTGTCCATAGCTTCTGAAGAAGGCCAAATTATTTTGGCTGAAACCTAGGTAAAGATTGGTTCTATTTGCAACTGAGGCTGACGTGTTCTATGTTATAGATGATAGAGGTGAACTATGGCTTCGGAGATGTGTACGGCCAAAAAGATGACTGAAGGGGCTACCCACAATGTCTCCTCAACGGCCGTTCAGCGAACGTTGCTGCGTACTGTCTCTACCACAGGACGCAGAAGACGCGCCATCCGTGATGACAGCGTGGCAGGCGCCACCTGGACGACCGTTTCGTCCCGACGGGCAGCCAGACCCAGGGCGACGCCTTCCCCGCCTCCCACATCGACTGCAAACCGTTTCGGCGTGCTTGCAGACGACGAGAGGCCGGAGCAGTCAACGTCCTCGCAGACGGCGCCCACGACCGCTGCACAAGATGGCTGCTCGGACGACGAAGGAGAGACGGCCCCCGCCACCGGGCGGTCTCATCGACGGCCGCCGCCGATAGTCTTTGAGGTGGCCAAAGACTACAAGGGTTTCCTGCACCTCGTGAGGCAGTGGACGACTGCCGACTTCACACTGCGAGCTGCCTCTGGAAACGTGCGGCTGCAGGTCGCGAACACGCAGGACTACATGAAGGTGACGTCGGAGGCGTCGAACCAGGGCCTGCACTGGTACACGCACGCCGCCTTCCCCGAGAGGCTACTAAAGGTAGTCGTCAAGGGCTTCCCCATGGCGGCTGAACCGGACCTGCTGAAGGAAGAGCTGGCGGACCTTGACTTCCACGTCAGAAACGTGACGCGGGTCAAGTCCCACTTCAGCCATAAAGAGTCGTCTTCCCTGCTGGTGATTGCGACCGACACACCGGAGAACAGGCGGCTCTTCGAGCTGAAGAAGGTGGCCAACACATCGGTCACCGCGGAAGGCCTGAAACAGAAGAGGGGGCTCGCCCAGTGCTTCCGCTGCCAGGGGATGGGACACGTGGCTCGCCACTGTTCCTTTCCCGAGGCATGCGTGAAGTGCGCAGGCCCCCACGCAAGTGGGCTCAGCCCACTTCCTAGGACGCACACACCGAAGTGTGCAAACTGCGGTGGCCCGCATGTGGCGAGTTATCGCGGCTGCGAAGTTTTCAAAGCCGCGGTTGCTCGCCAGCGCGGGCAATCAGCACAGAAGTCTGCCAGCCGCTCCCTCGGCCGTCCGCGCCCAGGCGCAAAACCGGCGAGGCGGCAGGCAACAGCGAGACGCAGAAGACAGCCGCAGGCGCTAACAACGCCCCCACCACTGTGGGGAACAGAAGAAGGCGCATCCGCGCCAGTAAACGTGCTCGAGAGGGCACACCCGAAGCCTGCTGCGCCAAGGCAAGACGCTGCAACGGCAGCGTATTAAGAAATCCTGGTCGCAGCCGTCTCTGCACTGTCTGTGGCGATCGACAAGGTTGCAAACTTTGCCGACACGCTGCAGCGCGTTGCAGAGGCATTGATGACGGCCACACAAGCACCGGTCCGCATCGTCTAAACTACCGGCAGGGGTTGAGGGAAGGTAGTATTTACCCGAAGTCATTGACTACGAATTCTGGGTATGTGAGAAGGAACTTCAGGTGTAGGAAATTGTCATCTTTATTTGCGGATTATAGAATCAAATTTATTTGGACTTCTGTGGGTTGGACACTGCCAGGTGCATTACCTGATGAGCAGTGCGACTGGTCGTTGGTATGTGTCCCGGACATCTGACGGGACTCCGATGTTCCTTATGAGTGGGTTTTCCGAGACCACGGCTTTTTGATACAGGCGTCTGGCTTTTTGTTGAAATCTGCGAAGGACCTCAGGTTCGTGCAGAGCTTCGTGTACGTAACGAGACGGGAACTGCGGGTGCACGTGTAGGACTCTTCGTAAGGCCTTATTCTCCAGCGCTTGTAGACGTTGAATGTGGCGGGTGGCAGCATTGCCCCAGGCGACGCAGGCATAGTCCATGATCGGCCGGACGAATAGCCTGTAGATGAGGAGGCCATTTGCAACTGACAGTGAGGAGCCTTCATTAAGCAGCGGGTAAAGTGCTCCCAGGCGCTGGTCCACTTTCCTGCGGGTGGCCGTGACGTGCTGTTGCCAGATGAGCTGACGATCCAGCACGACTCCGAGATAAGTTGCTGAGGGCAGCCACGCGATGTCTTCGCCGAATAGCCGAATTTCCGGCACTTGCGGCGGTCGTCTTCTGGTAAAGATGACTGCTTGGCTCTTTTGAGCGTTGAAGCGAATCCGCCATTTGCGGGACCGTCCTTCAAGGTCGGAACAGGCTGCCTGAAGCCTGCGGTGCATGGCCTGAGGCCATCGGCTGCGCGTGTAGATGGCGGCCGCCAAGCAGCAGCCGCAGTGAGGCGCTCCCTGCGCCGTCCGCGCCGGGAGGTATGCAGTCGGCCCACCATGGGCCAGCACCGTTGTCCGCACACGCGGGCAACACAGAAGCCAACTAATCCTGAGAAGGACAACGAGATGACAACTACAAAAAAGAGAAGAACAACTACAAATCGTCGAAGAGAAGACATGGAGGCAATGCAGGGGTATCCTGCAAGAACTCCGACTAACCAGGGGAAGAGGGTGCACCCTGAAGAAGATGCTCCAGCGGCAGCTCTAGCGGCGTATGGGCCTCCGCGTCAGGCGCTTGGTTCATGCAGCCATGCTAACTGCTGTTTATCGGGCACGAAGGCAGGAATTTGCAGATCAGTACCGCAGCTGGATGTCCACAGAATGGCGACACGTGGCCTTTTCAGACGAATCACGTTTTATGCTCCATCAGACAGATGGCCGTTGATGTGTGGCGTGAAACTTCCGAAAGCAAACACGTTGCTACAAGGGTCAGAAGCATCCAGGACAGAGAAGGAAGCGTTATAGTCTGGGGAATTTTTTCGCTGCATTCCCTGGGTGATCCTGTCAGTCTTGAAGACACAAGATACCAACAAAGGTATGCATCTATCCTTGGGGATCATGTCGAGCCGTACATGCAGTTTTCTTCCCACGCCACTATGGCATCTACCAACAGGACACTGCAAAGCATTACACAGCTCATTGAGTACGTACGCGGGTCAAACAGCACAAGGATGAATCAGCACGACCGGACTGCTCTCGCCATGGATCCTCAACCGAGAAATCTACCACATCTGGCCTTGGCATCAGAGTTGACATGGCTCCACACCACTGTCGGTACCGTCCAGAACTCTACTCCTGTAAGTCTCGCAGCGTCCGCGCGGCAAAAGGTGGTTACTAAGGGTTTTGACAGGTGGTAAAAAAAATGGTTCAAATGGCTCTACGCACAATGGCACTTAACATCTGAGGTCTTCAGTCCCGTAGACTTAGAACTGCTTAAACCTAACTAACCTAAGGACATCACACACATCCATGCCCGAGGCAGGATTCGAACCTGAGACCGTAGCAGCAGCGCGGATCCGAACTGAACCGTTCGGCCACAGCCGCCAGCCACAGATGGTCATTTTGTTGTAACTGGACAGTGTAAAATTTGACATACCTGAATAAATAAAATTTGACAAGCTTTGTTTTAGTTTTGTAGAGGCAAGAACTTCTGGGTAGATCAACGGAATAATTTTAAGGAACGTTTAACAAGAGTTAGCCATGACAAAACTGAGTCTGTAATCCTTACCGTAGACCTCATGCAGCTGGTCACTATACATGTACGTGAATTGCGTCTTATAGCTGCAATTCGCGCTACGCAAATGCTTTCGCTCTCTGTATCCTACAACGACCAACAAAATGGAAAAAACGTGAAATAGAGTAATGGCAGAAATTATCTCGATATCTCCATCCTTGCTGGCTCCCGTCTCAGAGTCCAACACGGTCACAAACTTACCTGTACGGCTTAAAACTTTATTTAATAAAACTCCCATCTTTGGTTAAAGCAGTTTATTTTTTTTTCTTTATTGTTATTTTTATACCCGTCACAGGTAGGCCATCAGCGGCATAGTACGCCGCTCTTTGGCCACAGAGAAAACAAAAGATACAAATGAAGACAATTATAGAATAAATATGGCAAGCAGTTTACTATTTCACAGCTTTAAATTCAATTAAAGTGAATGTTGTACATTCGAGAACATAGTTCTAATGTGAGCACACGTGGAAGTATGGAACGCGTTGTAGATTACTTTGAACACAGATCAGGGTGAATAAAATAAACTCGAAAGTCTCATAAATTATGTTAATAAATATTGTGTTCGCTAACTGGATGCAACGTCACTTATTCCATATACACAGCCATTTCTACGGACAATGGTTCTTTACATTACCATCCATATACAACAGACAAAAGAAAATCATCACAAATTTGCATTAACCTCCGAAATATTATTTGATGAGTTTCATAAACTAAGCAACTAAAAACGACTGAAATACAACTGGATATTGATCCCACATGTTCTCAAAGGTTGTGTGGACGAACAAAGACCTTGCATTTCCCACGTTAACCTTGACTGAAAAATTGTACCGCAGAAAGATACGTGAAAACCACGCAACGTAACATCACGTAAATGCAGCACAAGCGTGCGAGACAGCAACCATCTCACCATAAACCAGAACAAAGTGGGATGATTATATCCAATTCATTATCACAAGACCAACGACTGAACGCGGTAGAATCGGCACGTCGACATCACAGGATGAAGCGGACGGCAAGAGCACAGAGAAAAGAATAACATTTCGTCTGCCAAACACACAGTTTCGCGATCCGATTCTGCCGCCAAGATTCCGTACAGGCTCACTTCCGTCAAAGCCCGGACGACATGCAAACGCATAATTCACAGTTTCGATCCGGTGTTGTCCTATCCCAGCGGACAGCTACGTGACAACAGATCTTTGAGACAGGCAAGTGTCTATCGACGCGCACACGATTACGCGTCATTAAAGTTGTTTGAAATCAGACACCTCTCGCTTAAATGGGTGAAATAACAGAAAATGGACATTAGCAGACTGCAACCGTGTGGTGTGGTCAGATGAGTGGCGATTTTTCCTCTTTTCAAATGATGCAAGGCATCGAGTCCACCGACGGCCCAGTGAGATGTTTATACCACTGTGTGGTGGGTGTAGTCCTGGATGGAGGTGATTCTGTGATATTTTGGAGGTGATTTCGAACCTGGGGACACTTATTCTAGGGGGCACATAATCAGGTTGGCATAAACATGAGTCAGTATACGAAGGAATTAATTACAGACATTGGCTGTGAGCGGACGTTGATTGAAATAAAAAAAAAATGGCTCTGAGCACTACGGGATTTAACAGCTATGGTCATCAGTCCCCTAGAACTTAGAACTACTTAAACTTAACTAAACCAAAGACATCACACACATCCATGCCCGAGGCAGGATTCGAACCTACGACCGTAGCAGTCGCGCGGTTCCGGACTGCGCGCCTAGAACCGCGAGACCACCGCGGCCGGCGATTGAAATCAATGGGGACAGTTGAAAATTTGTGTCGGACTGGGATTCGTACCTGGGTCTGCTGCTTACTAGGCATATGCTCTGACCACACAGTGGTGATTGCAGTTATACGGACCACCCTAGCACGCCTCTCGTCAGAACCGAAACCTCAACTTTTCCACACGCTACTAACCTAGCGCCCCTTGTCCATTATCCTCACTACTCTTTTCATTTCGCCGATTCCCGTAAGAGTTCGAGACTGGTGTGCATTCTCACTGACGAGATCATTGGCCGTCCTCGCCTTAATTATGGGGTGTCTGTTCTTTTGGACATGCCCGAAAGAAAAGACACCACACACACATATATAACTCAAGGCGTTTATTTCAACATTCTAGGTGATCCTTTGTTGTCTTTACTACGACATGTTAAATGATTAATTAATATTCAGCAGACACCCCTGTGTTCCAGGAAGACAAGAGACGAGTTCACAGGACTTCCCAAAAATGTTTCTGTTTTGAAGAACACGCAGGGAACCTATTGTACCTCTACTGGCCATCTAAATCACCCACTCTTAATCTCATAGAAAATGTCTGGGACATCGTAAAGGTAATTGGAAAGAAACGACTGAAATGGTACAAGCGTCATTAAACCGTGGTTTGTGAAACTACGGAACAGTGATCTGCAAGATCTGAAAAAAAAAAAAAAACTGTTGTGGAGTGAGCTCAGAAGTTACTAGGAACATCAGTGGGCGCAGAAAAGAAAGCCCTTCGTTGTCCCAGAAGCAGCAATCGATGAATAACGCAAAAAATGTACATAGTTGTTGCAAGGACTCTTCCCTAAAAATTTTGGTGTAGGAGTGATATTTCCTCAGATATCTGAACGGGAAGAATCGAGGAATATTTTCACTCTGAGGCGGAACGACGTTCGGCAATAAACTCCACACAAGAGGCTGACTGCAGGGCTGTACACGTGATGTCGCAGATGACAAAGGGGGAAGCTACAAATGGAAAACTACCTGAGCACAGCGGGTGACCTTTGTGGCTTTTTCCGGCAGACAGACCACCCCTCCCCATCCTCAGCTCAATACACGTGACACCCCTCCCACCCCCCTAACTTCAGCTCAATACACGTGACACCCCCCTGACCCGTCACTCCATCCTTTCCCAGCACAGTTATGCCAGATTTATTTCAGGCGAAACTGCTCGAACACAGCAAAAAATAAAATAGATATACATCGCCTGCTTGCGCAAGTTCTTTAATTCCTTGTCGGATATTTGTTTTCTATTCAGTTATTTTTTCTTCATCGGTCGATTTAATGACACCCATAATTCACTTGCATTTGCTGTAATGAGAGATCTCGGATAAAACACGAAGTGTAAATGATAAGCCGGCCGAAGTGGCCGTGCGGTTAAAGGCGCTGCAGTCTGGAACCGCAAGACCGCTACGGTCGCAGGTTCGAATCCTGCCTCGGGCATGGATGTTTGTGATGTCCTTAGGTTAGTTAGGTTTAACTAGTTCTAAGTTCTAGGGGACTAATGACCTCAGCAGTTGAGTCCCATAGTGCTCAGAGCCATTTGAACCATTTTTTTGTAAATGATAACTGTTTACAACGTAACCCAGTGGTGTAGGGGAAACAGAGACGAGCTGTTTGATATAGGATCCTTGTGGTCTATCAAGCCGATAGCAAATCTCAAACTGACCTAAAAAAGCCGCCTAAGCTACAGGGCATGCGTCCTGCGCCACATTTTGAGTATCCTCTCGCCCTATTACACCACCGGCTTGGACGGTTAACCGTTTGAAGTTCATTCCTCTATCTCGCAAAAATCGTCCTTGAATATTAAACTCAACTTGTTCTTTCATTTAGAAACTGTGAAAGTGACGTTTGTGTAAATTTTATCTTAAAATTTTGTGAATTTTAGCAGTGTAAAATTAACGATTAAATCGTTGTTTTTTTTTTCACCCTCTTACAACAAGGACTACTGTGCTTGTAAGGACTAAATTTAGATAGGACTGTAATTTTTTCATAACATTTTAAAAAGTTTTTTCCTTTTTTTACATTCGCGGGGACGTTTAAATTACTAACGTTAACGAAATAAAAAAATTAAGTATCTGACCGACTTAAACTGGTAGCTTAAGGAGGCGAGAAGATATTCAGAATCTCGCGCGACGGGCATGTGCTGTAGATCATTTGGCTTTTGTTGACCACTATTAAATTGTTTCCCGGCTTGTTGGCCCACAAATGTTGTATATCAAATTGTTCATCTCGACTTCCCTTACTCCACTGTGGTATGTTGTAAACAGTTATCGTTAACTCCCTGTACAGGTTACGTGCACCACATCCGAAAGTCTTTTATCCGTATCCGCGTACATTAAAAGTTTTCAAACCACATTAATTCTTAAAGGATCATGGAACCATCAAAAGTAGTTGCAATGTATATTTATTCACAGACAGCTACTTTCGGCCATACGACCGTCTTCAAGTCACAAACATGTGCATAAAAATTTATGAGGAACCATATTGTTGCTACAGCCTTCTGTTCGAAGGCTAGTTTGATGCAGTTGATAGAGGTGACAACTCTGTCGTTACATAGCTTCGCGTGCCTGCCGCTTACTTGTTTTACATTCCCCTTCTCAGTGACTTTCAAAGTTGAGCTCCGAGTTCACGGCTCAATCGATACTGTACTGACAAGTTAACACTCATACCGGTCAGATGCTAAAATGGACTGATTACTTGGGTCTGCATGCTGCAGTTCCATTTTGGATACGTATTTTATTTGTTTCATAAAAACCTCTTCGCCAGAATATGAAGAATCTAGAAATATATTTAGCCGCCACAGTGCAAACAGAGGCAAATGTGCAGTAATTCTTTTGCGCTCCACTCTCATCCACTTCCTCTCTCTCTCTCTCTCTCTCTCTCTCTCTCTCTCTCGTTGTCTCTCCCCTAAGAGCCGTCAGACAAATATCCTCTGGTGTTTCGCCAGATGGATGCAATTTGTTTTTTCGTAATGTGCAGAGTCCGAACAAACATTGATTACACAGGCCAACGACGGAAAAACTTTTTTGCTGAAAATACTTTATTCTTATGTATTTTAGGGCGGGAAATCCAAATATGATACTTAAAACAAACTGTATCACCCACCATTTATTCACATTTTACAGTTAAATTTATTAAATTAGGCGATTTTTTAAAGGATTGAATAACTTTTTATGTAGTTAAAATAATTTAAAAAGGAGGTGTAATGAATGTTGATGACGTTGGTAGTACTGTTGAAAAAAATTTGATGGCGAAAAAAAGTAGATTCTATTTCTGTGTTAACAGATGGTGTTTTATTTACTGTCAACCTAACGTCACTTTACCGTTTCCTGTACATGTGCTCAGTACAATGTCTAATCGTGGTTGTAAAAACTCTGCTGATAGTTTTTGTTATATTTGTGGTGAATTTGTGATTAAAAAACACCAAAGAAACATTACAGACTTTGTGAAAAAGGTTTATCTATCATACTTTGTATCTAAACTTGGTGATCAAGATAAATCTTGGGCGCCGCATGAGGTAAGTTATGTGTGTGTTGAAGATCAGAGAAAATGGTCCAAAAAGGACTAAAAAGCCTTTAGATTTGCTATTCCTATGATATGGAGGGAGCCAAGCAATCATTCCGATGGTTGCTACTCAACTACTTCACTTTTTGAACAGTCACCTTGATTACTTCCTGGACAAAATGGCTCAAATGGCTCTGAGCACTATGGGACTTAACTTCTGAGGTCATCAGTCGCCTAGAACTTAGAACTAATTAAACCTAACTAATCTAAGGACATCACACACATCCATGCCCGAGGCAGGATTCGAACCTGCAACCGTAGCGGTCGCTCGGCTCCAGACTGTAGCGCCTAGAACCGAACGGCCACATCGGCCGGCGAGAAGTTCAGCAAGCGACTCGTCGTAGAAAAAGCTACACAAGAAGCTTAAATGGAAAAAGAGAAAGAAAATACAAACCAATTCCAGCTGACAAGTGAAGCTTCTATTAACATATATTATTGTTTTAAGTAGCTTACTGTAAATACAAAAATGTTCAAATATGTGTGAATACCTAAGGGACCAAACTGCTTAGGTTATCGGTCCCTAGACTTACACACTACTTAAACTAATTTATGCTAAGAACAACACACACACCCATGCCCGAGGGAGGACTCGAACCTCGGCGGGAGGGGCCGCGCAGTTCGTGACATGATGCCTCAAACCGCGCGGCTCTGTAAATACAAACCATGCTTATGCTGTAACAAAGCGTTTCCTTAAGTTCACCGTTTACCGTAGAGCATAGGATTTTTATGCTATACAATAAAAAGCATATTCCAGAATGAGATTTTCACTCTGCAGCGGAATGTGCGCTGATATGAAACTTCCTGGCAGATTAAAACTGTGTGCCGGACTGAGGCTCGAACTCGGGACCTTTGCCTTTCGCGGGCAAGTGCTCTACCAACTGAGCTACCCAAGCACGATTCGCTCTCCGTCCTCACAGCTTTACTTCTGCCAGTATCTCGTCTCCTACCTTCCAAACTTTACAGAAGCTCTCCTGCGAAAGGCAAAGGTCCCGAGTTCGAGTCTCGGTCCGGCACACAGTTTTAACCTGCCAGGGAGTTTCAAAAAGCATATTGCTCGAAAACTGTGGGCGATACAAAAAACTAAGGGTAGATTTGGATTCAGCTCATAAAAATTTATAAAGATCAGATATCAAAGTAAAAAAAAGTTTTATAAAAATAATTTTTCGTTAGCCTGTGTTATCACTAGTTTTATGCAACGCCCAGTTTCAATGGAAAAGGCCGATTTGTTATCGTTACAAAAAATTTTAATAAATTTGCGTGTAATTTTATGTGAGCATTCAGTGGAGTGGCCCCAGATTAATATAGTACGATATGCAATTTAAGGGTATGTGCTAAAAGGAGCAGTAAAACTTGACGCTGAAGTACTCCAACAGCGAATGGGTAGTGCTGTTACATGGCGGGGTGGTACCATAGAGGGGAGCATGGGGTAGAGGCACACGTGACAAGGCAAGTCGGACAAGGAAGACAGCGAGTGCTAGGCGATATATCGTTAAACTGAGTAATGCACGAGACAAATTTTGGACTTCTCTATGGAATGGCAACGTAAAATTCTACTGTAACACGCATTCTGTTTGTTATGAGAAACAAATAGTCGTTTTCTGTTAATACTGGGCATCGCATGAAAATTACCCCTTGAGCAGCATTTATCTGAACAGAATCTAACCCCACACCGCGAAATCGAAATTGTAACTACATGCCGAACATCAGTCTAAAACAAAAACAGGTGGATAAACAAAAATTTAAAGTCAAGTAGTATGAGTTGGGAACGCGGGGGAGGGGGGGGGGGGTCGGTCATTTTGGACGCTACGATCTTGGATGTAACTCTTAATTTTCGAAAGGGCAGACTATGCTGCCAGTCATTTGAGCATTTCTTTGTAATTCCAGAGTTATGACTGATGTTTCTTCCTTCCAAATGACGTGAAAGCTGCTGCTGTTAATCACGACCGGTTTAAGGCACAAGCGGTACTAGTCGTCGCTAGGGGTCCAAGCCGAGAGGGGCGACAGAGACGCCAGAATACAAGGTTTGTCCCGGGTTCGATTCCCGGCGAGGTCAGGGATTTTCTCTGCCTCGTGATGGCTGGGTGTTGTGTGCTGTCCTTAGGTTAGTTAGGTTTAAGTAGTTCTAAGTTCTAGGGGACTGATGACCATCGCAGTTAAGTCCCATAGTGCTCAGAGCCATTTGAACAAGGTTTGCATGCAGTGCGTACCACGATTAGCGGCGAAAAACTAATACTGGTGAAAGTATACCAGGAGAAATGGGGGAGGGGTCAAAGGGAGAGGGATGCGGCGCCAAATGAAAAGTCTCAAGTGTGGGAAAATGCTGTGGAAACGGACCTGCCGTTAGCACAAGCCGAACCTTCATGGGCTTTAACTGATTTTCACAGTATACACAATTGCCTTCCCATGTCCGCACAGGTAGAAATCTAATAGGCCGGGGTACCAGGTGGCAGTTTCGCCGGACCTCTACGGGCTATCCAACACTGTTGAAACCGGATATCCAGGTATATCTGGGCAGGTAGACTGTAATGAGGTGGAGCACCATAGAGCTGAAAGAAAATTAGAAGTATAAATTGCAGTTGTTTCAAAGAAAATGCTTTTTTTGCATGCTGTACATCGAAATTTTTATTTTTATTTATGCACCCAGACGCGCTTCGCCTTTTTTACAAGGCATTTTCTGTGGATATCCTGAAATATTACATGACTTGTCCATTTTTACACATAGGTTACGGTTTCACATCTAGGTTATAGATTTAAAAATAGTTCCTTAGCCGGCCGAAGTGGCCGAGCGGTTCTAGGCGCTACAGTCTGGAACCGCGCGACCGCTGCGGTCGCAGGTTCGAATCCTGCCTCGGGCATGGATGTGTGTGATGTCCTTAGGTTAGTTAGGTTTAAGTAGTTCTAAGTTCTAGGGGACTGATGACCTCAGAAGTTAAGTCCCATAGTGCTCAGAGCCATTTGAACCATTTTTTGAACAGTTCCTTAACTTTTTTTATGAAATGGAAAGGTAGTTACAGGTAACTTGTAAACCGCATTTTCTCATCTGGCAACCAGGTGGACACCTTACAGTTCACTTTCAGTTCACTGTTTACGGTTACACATTACTGTAACTGCCATATTTCTAATACAGAGTTTCATTTGTTTTTCTAAGTGTTACCAACATTCTCAGTTTTAGAATTGTCCTGTTTTCACACACCAACGGCAACAGCACATCTTCGAATAACAACTGCAGGTAACGAGCCGCTGCTAGTGCACTCACACTGGAGAGGGGCCCAACAATACGAGAACTCCATATTCCATACCAAACCATCACTTTCAATGTGTCAGCTATCTTCAGGGGAAAGAAATTAGCCTCACCCATAAACGGTATTTGGGGAAACAACTATTTTCGTCTAGTTTGCGTATCATCCAGTCTGCAAACTAAATCTGATGATCTGGACAGTCGTCGAAGGGGTGATGTAACAAGCTTTTTCTAAAGGTGCAATTTGTGTGTTTTCAAAAGTCTATTATTGTCCGCCCCCGGTAGCTGAGTGGTCAGCGCGACAGAATGTCAATCCTAAGGGCCTGGGTTCGATTCTCGGCTGTGTCAGAGATTTTCTCCGCTCAGGGATTAGGTGTTGTGTTGTCCTAATCACCATCATTTCATCCCCATCGACGCTCAAGTCGCCGAAGTGGCGACAAATCGAAAGACTTGCACCTGGCGAACTGTCTACCCGTCGGGAGGCCCTAGTCACACGACATTTATTTACATTATTTATGTACTGCTGACCCGATGGGTACCGCACTCTGAACTGTTACTGAATAACTAGGACAGCGGATGATGTTGCATCATCCGTCGCTGTGCAGCTCTCAGTTTGTCTGCGACACAGCCAGTTTCATGGAATTACGCGAGAAGTTTCACCACTGCTCCGTGAGTAATGAGTGGTCCACCTAGGTGGCGATGGTTGAAATCCTCTACGATAGCACTGCTCCTTCTCTCGCCTGATATCTGGACGATCTCACTGCGTTGCACTTGTGATAACACATCAAGTAATAGCTGCCAGTTTTGCACATCATACAAAGGAAACAGGTAGAAAAGGTTCAAACGTGACGAATAAAATTATAACCATTGCAAATAGGCAATTTCGGCTTCCCTGAACAACAATCAGTGCATAGCACCAATCTACGTATATTAGCATCAATCGTCGTAGGATATGGTGCGAGCTTTTTGGCTCATAGATAGCATCTATAGACGATGATGTTTGGTTTGTGGGGCGCTCAACTGCGCGGTCATCAGAGCCCGTAAAAAGTTCAATCTAGCCACTGTCACGAATCATGAGGATGACGATAAAATGATGAGGACAACACAAAAACCCAGTCCCCGGGCAGAGAAAATCCCCAACCCGGCCGGGAATCGAACTAGGGACCCCGTGATCCAGAGGTAGCAACGCCAGCCACTAGACCACGAGCGGGACAGATGGCATTTAGCGAAGAAAGCCCCAGTAGTTAGAAGTGTCCAAGAAGGAGTGCTACTAAGATTAATGGGCACCTACTGCGCCACCATGAATGATGTTTTGTTAGTAATTCAAGGAATTTGCCCGTCGGACTTGGAAATTAGGGAAAGGGGAGCCCTTTGTTGGTCAAAGAAAGGCAATCAAATGGAAGTTCTAAGGATGCTTAGAACTTAGGCCAATACGAAAAAGTTAATAAAAGATCGCATAATACAACTTTGGCAAAATGAATGGGAAAATTCAGGCGCATGTAGGAGAGCAGACGAATTGCTGTCTAACATCAGCAGGAGACTAAAAATGAGATTTCGTAACCCGTCGAGTGGACTGATACATAACCTGACTGGTCATAGTACATATGCTACGTATGTATATGAAATCAAAGGAAAGATGAGTTAAAGTTGCAACTGTGGCAATTTGGGTACGTCAGAAAATCCGTTGTGGGAGTGCGCGTTCTGCGAAGATGCGGCGGGTAGTTGCCGTCAGGCATTAAGGATGTTGGGTCCCAAAGCAGCACTGAGGAGCGAGTCAACCTGGCACATCTTGGACAATTCTGCAGCCGCAGTATCCAGGAGATTAAGGAAGACTTCACAAGGCATCAACCACACGTCAGCATGCCGCTGTCCCGGCTCGACAACATACTTTGCAGACGGAGAGAAGACAATTGAAGTCGGCAACCACCGAATGAAACGGTTTCTCAAGAATTTACATTGAGTTGGAGCAAATGACCATACAAGTATGGGCTCTAAAACGAAACAGTGAATAGTGGAATTACTTGTGATAGTGGAACGCTGCTAACGTTCTGTACGACGCTCAACGAATCCAGCAGACAAAAGCTGTTGACCGAGGTAGTATGAGGGCGAATTCAGCAGTGATAACAACCACCCACAAGTTTAATCCACCAAAATAAAATTTAAAAAAACGGAACAGATTTTGTTGTGCTAATAGTAGTTGGGTAACTGTTGAAGGGTTTTATTGTAGTTTTGTAGCAGTGGGAGTAGTTGTGTTACTAAAAAGGTTAAGTGTCAGATCTAAAAAATGTGATTTGTGAAGCCTATTTTATCTTCTCAGATAATAGGCTGCAACTGTGGAGAATAAATTAATAAAATAAAAAAATAAATGTCATCTTTCACCTTAAAGGTAGCAATGTTCTACTCTTGTTATTTCATGTCTGCTGGATATGCCACAAGAACCCTTTTCCATTCGGAAATTACGAGTTGCATACAAGGTAGCGGCTTCCAAAATGGCCGCCATGGTAGTAACATAGCGCCACCGGTGTTCCCCTTCTCCCATCGCACACTGCTCGACTTTAAATTTCTGTTAATGTTCTTTTTTTCGGAAGGTTATTTCCACAACTATGGACCCTTCTGCAGAATACTGAGAATATGTCATACAAGAATGCAGCCATGAGTAACTTGATGCCCAAAACAGAAGCTGTTGTCGAAAGAGAAGAGCGGATTTGAGAACAGTCAGCTGAGGCGTGCCTTCCTCTGGACGAGTCATTTGCGTTGCGTCACGCCTGCGACCGCATAATGGCGTTGGCGGGCTGGCCTGCTACTTGAAACCTGTCCCGTCACGTCCACCTCTCCAGCCACTTAGTCATCAGGCAGTTGCTTCTGCCTGTCACTTCTTTAGAACAATGGGCTCGCAGAAAAATCTGTGTGCGAATACTTCGACGTTTTTCCGACTTTGAAACGCACAGGGTATCTCCTTTAAGCCATATTAAGTGCAGGAATCCGCTATTGAGAAAAAGTCGAGGAAAGTTCCACTAATCCTCGGCCACGCTACTGCGACGACGGCCAAATCGAATATTCACGGCTCCAAGATCATACTCTGCATTTGGTGGGACCAGCTCGGAGTCGTGTACTATGAGGTGTTAAAACCAAGTGAAACAATCACAGGTGCCCGTTATCGAACGCAGTCAATGCGTTTCAGCAGAGCATTAAAAGACAAACGGCCGCAATACAGCGAGAGGCACGATAAAGTGATTTTTCAGCACGACAACGCTCGACCCCGCGTTGCAAAAGAGGTCAAAACGTACTTGGAAACGTTAAAATGGGAAGTCCTACCCCACCCGCCGTATTCTCCAGACATTGCTCCCTCTGACTATCACCTGTTTAGATCAATGGCGCATGACCTGGCTACCAACACTTCCGATCTCATGAAGAAGTCACAAGTTGGAACGATTCGTGGATCGCTTCAAAAGATGAACAACTTTTTCGACGCGGGATTCGTACACTGCCCGAAATATGGGAGAAAGTAGTGGCCAGCGATGGAAAATACTTTGAATGATACATGTGTAACCAATTTGTTTCATTAAACCTCAAATATTGGGGGAAAAACGGCGGAAGTAAAGTTGCACACATTGTACGTAAAATCCGAATGGTGCACGTACAAATTATACCATCAGTTGCATTAATTTCAGCTCAACTAAAATCTTTTGCAAAAGGAATAATCGATTTACACAACTTGCCTGGGCGTCACTACAAGTTCGTTGTTCGTTCAAAACTTGCTTAATATACTATAACATAGATATAGTAACACAGAAGTTCCAATGGCTATACAAATGGCCACTGATTCGGGCTAAACTAAAAACTTTTTACATCATGTTCCTAGCTCAAATAGGAACCGAGCACCAAGCCCTCACCCCCAACTAACATTTTGCGAGGGGCTTTTCATGGACATCGATTGAAGTACCGCACCGCATTTTTCTGTCTAAATGTGAAGGCTAATTTAAGAAATCACGGTACAGATTTTGATAGAGTTTGCAGTAATAGGTTGATTCACAAGAAAGGGTTGTGTGTGTAATTTATAATTATAGTAACGAAAGTGTATATACATATTGTTATCTGTTCCATATTTAAGTGACGTTTGAGGTGATATCTCATGGCAATGATAAGAGTTATGAGCTAGTCAGCTACAAAGGAGGCAGCATCTGGTGGAAAAGCAGTAAATTAAACAGCCACCACATTCCAGATTGAAGGGAAGCTTGACTGTTATCTATAAATGTCTACATGATGTTTCACTATTCATGTTACACATTTCTAGAGCTTGTAGAGGAGACTTAGTAGATCAAGTTTTATATAGGAACCAATGTCCGGAAACGTTAGTAGTAGGACAGGGGTGGAGCCAGGGCATTTTGTTAGTATGGGTTGCCTACATCAGGGGAATGTATGCACTCAGGGGCAAACCCATTGTTCTCCTTTGATTGACAGGTCATTAACCTATTGTTCTGCTGAAAGGATCCTTCCTTTTGATTGACAGGTCCTTAACCTATTGTTCCCTCGCCCCCTCCCCTCCCCCTTCTCCTCAGGGGACCTCCAACTCACCCCCTTCCCCTCGCTGCTACAGGTACACTTTCAGGTCTGAGTTATTTGAATAGCCCCCTCTCACTCTTATCAGTCTGAATGACTATTTAATTAAATTGATCAAATAAATTACCCCTCCCCTCTAGTAACTCCGCCACCCCCTCACCAGCCCCCCTTCCCTCTCTCCCTCCCCTCTTCTACCTGGAAATTGGCGGCTCTGCAGTGGAGAAGAAGGATCTCACGAAGGGAAATTCAAGGGTATATGTTTATTTATAAAAAATTCAGTTTGCAGGGGTTGCATTTCTCTTGCTCATAATTCTCTGCTGTGTGGAAAGATGCAGGTCTTGTAAGAAGTAATTAAATCGATCATCCTTCTTTTTATTCCAATCACAGAAGGAATACCATCATGAAACACACATCACTCATAATTACACTCTTTCGACCGCCTGTCGTCCCCTGTTCACTCAATCACACAGAACACCACCGCACATGCTGCCAGCATCTGGATTCACCGGCAGCCCTGCGAAGTCACGATGCAGCCATTAGCCACTGAACCACATGCAGGTGTCAGTTCAGGTCCCACAAGGACAAGGCAGTGACATCCCTTTTATGCTTGACACTTGAGAAATATCTGTCGAAGCACATGTCTACATAGGCACCGTTGCTGGCGTGATAACGCATGGCCTTTGTACCAGCGGTCCAGCAAGATGTTCGCATAGCGGATCACCCTTGCAGACGCGGTTAACAGGTTCTCAATATTATACTGACATCACAGGTCTATGTAAATAAAAGCCAAGTCTCTCCTCTGAACATGCTATAGAAATCGGTTGCAATGCTTCCCAGATTAGCGCAGGGTGCATTGTTTCCAGCGATCCTAATGGGATAGACGAAACGCGCAGCCATGCGCACGTGTTTACCTGCCCAGCGAGGCCGATGCTTCGCCACGAGTGTGTCCATAGTGTGGCTGGAATTTTCAGTGTCCTACAGTTACTCGTCTGGAGATGTCCTAATACCACAATGTCGGATGAGGGACAGCATCGTGCCAGAGATGGATGGTTTGCTTCAAATTGTCTTTGAACACCTGAACAAAGAAGACATCACCTTACACTCAGAAGTTTCCGTCGACAACTTGCCCCCCATCTTGTTCGAACCAGTCTGTAAAGGGTCTTATGTCTCAGCACAAAGGATGTCTTGTGAATGAATGGAGCATTCTGATTGGCTCTTACTGAATTTACCTGCCGAATTACTGATGCTGCTGGTGTGGAAGTGCTGTCTGCCTTTTTTTCTGCAGACAAGACTTTCAGTGACAAAACTATTTTGTACAGATCACCAGAAGCAGACTATCCATCTCTGGCATGGTGCTCTCCCTCATCCAACATTGTGGCATTAGGACATCTGCAGACCAATAGCTGTAGGACACCGAAAATTCCAGCCATGCTACACACACATCTGGCAGTGATGTGTCAGCCTCACTGGGCAGGTAAACACGTACGCGCGGCCGACACGTCTCACGTGTCCCATTAGAATCAGTAGGAACAATGCACCCTGTGCTATTCTGGGAAACATTGCAACAGATTACAATAGCGTGTTCAGAAGGGCGACTTGGCTCTCATTTACATAGACCTGTAACATCAGTATAACACTGACATTCTTTAGCCACATCTGCAAGGGTGATCCACCATGCGAACATCTCACTGGACTGCAGGTATAAAGGCCATGCACCATCGCGCCAGCAATGGTGCCTAGGTACACAAGTCTTTTGACAGGTATTCCTCATGTGTCAAGTATGAAAAGGATGTCGCCACCTCATCTTTGTGGGACCTGAAATGACACCTGCACATGGTTCGTTGGCTGATGGCCACGTCATCACTTCATGGGGTCACTGGTGCATCCAGACTCTGGAAGTGTGTGCGGTGGTTTTCTGTGTGGTTGAGTGGACTGGGGATGACGGGTGGAGCATGCTTTACGATCGAAAGATTTTTAACTGTGTAATTATGTGTGATACGTGTTTCATGATAGTATTCCTTGCGCGTTAAGAATAAAAAGAAGGGAGATCGATTTAATTACTTCTTACAAGACCAGCATCTGAATTTGTTATAAATAAACAATATACCCTTGAATTTTCCTTCGTGAGATCCTTCCTCTCCAATGCAGAGCCGCCAATTTCCAGGTAGAGGAGGAGATGGAAGGGGAACGGGTGAGGGGGGGACCAGAGTTACTAGAGGGGTGAGGCTAATAATTGATCAATTTAATTAAATAGTCATTCAAACTAATAAAAGTGTGAGTGGGCTATTCCAGTAACTCAGACCTGAAAGCAACCTGCAGCAGTGAGGAGGAGGAGGTGAATTGGAGGTTTCCTGAGGAGGGGGGGGGGGGGGGGAACAATATGTTAAGGATTTGTCGATCAAAAGGAAGTATCCAATTAGCAGAACAATAGGTTAAGGACCTATAAATCAAAGAAGAACAATAGGTTAATGACCTGCTAATCAAAGGAGAGCAATGGGTTTGCCCCTGAGTGCATACCTGCCCCTGCATGCATACCTGCCCCTGATGTAGGCAACCTGCACTAACGAAATCCCCTGGCGCAGCCCCTGGCCTACTACAAATGTTCTCCAGTGTCGCTACGGAGTGTCAAAGTTATAGGTGTTGGCGCCTGTAAATGGATGTACACTATATACAGGGTGATTCCGTGATGATGTTAAGGAGGTTCTCGGGTGATGAAAATGGATAAATGTATCAGTTTGAGGTAAGGGTCCCTGTACCGGAAACGGACGAATCGAATGTTATGAACAAAAAACCTTGTGATTCCTTTGACAGTGGAACACATGTATTGGTACTGCTGTTCCTAAGATTGTAGGGTAGGCATCTTTCAGAGGTGGTAGTATGGATCAAAATAAGGAAAACTGTCCAGTGAACATGGGCTCAAAAACGCATACGTTAAGAGCTATGAGCACTTGTTCAATAGAGGAGATGTGTTTCACAGTAATAAAGATGAACAAGTGCTCATAGCTCCTCAGGTATGCGTTTTAGAGCTCGTGTTTACTCGAGATTTTTGGCGTCTGTCAGAAGTATTAGAACAGCTTTCGCTTATAATTTTTGACTCGTTTGATTTCGGTTCGGGGACCTTTACCTCAAATTCATACATTTTTCATGTTCCACTATCCTAGAAAGTTTGTAACATTATCACGGTATCAACCTGTATATACATACATTTATAGGCCCCGGCGCCTATAGCTTGAATGCTCTAAAGCGTCGATGGATGGCGTTTTTGGAGATGGATTTCTATGTAAAACGTGATATAGTAAGTCCCCTCTACGGCCTCTAGAAGCGTGTAACATGAATTGTCCAACATCCCGTTATACATGTTATAAACTTAAGTTCCCCGGTATGTTTTTCTGTCTGTTTGTGAAGGCTAATCGCAAGATTTTGATACGGTTTTCACTAAAAGACAGGCTGAATCACGAGGAAGGTTTGTGTGTATGATTTGTTACCACTACGCCAGTTAAGCTGTCCAGCAGTAGATATTTAGTGCTACCCGTTCGAAATTGTGACAGGTAAAATTTTATTAATCACCTAAAAAATAAGGTTATATACTTACTTTTTTGTTTACTTGCAGGTACGTATCTGCAGTCCCGGTAGACATTGAAATCCCCGCGCCGCTAGAGGAGCCAAATCAAAATGAGGAAGCCCATCGAGAAAGTGGAGTATAGTGGGGAAACTAGTTTTCTACGTCCGAATGAGACCAACGCTGCAACAATCGATGCTCAGCAGGTGTAATTCTAAGGCAACAATGCAACATCATATTACACAGCCTTTAGATTGCGCAGATGCCTCCTACGTAGTCAAACCAATCTGAGTGACGACGAACTACATACAGATCATCTGTTTGTGAAGAACCGTAAACCACGAGACATGAAGAACCGTAAATCACGAGACAAGCGGTGGGTCCGGTGCTAGGGAAGGGAAAAAACTGGAAAATACCGGTATAGCTGGAAGCTATACCGGTATTTTAGTTCTGAATAACCGGTATTTTTCGGTATTTGTGTAGTCACGGCTGTAACAGATGTTTTTATTTCTTACTAATAACCGAGTAAAAATCCAAAATATCAACTAGCCATAACAGCGGTGCGAAAATTTTTCGTTTTTAAATAAATCATTTGTAAAGCACAAGTAATTTTTAGTCGTAAAATTGGCATTTCTTTGAAATATTGCGTTATTATAGAAAACTGGAAAAGCGATCGGTGCTCTATTAATGACATAGCCGACATAAACGTGCAACAAACACAAGGCATATGATCTGTTACACCGCTGCTGAGATGATAATGTAATTGCGAGCATGTGACATGGCTTATTAGATGGCGCGCATGTACATGCAGAGTGCAAGACTTGAGCCATCTGGTCTACATGGCTGTTTCTGATTGTCGTCATCGGACACCAGTTACATAATATATTCTGGAAGTATTTTACCAAGTGCCGAATCAGGGAAGTACAATGCACCGTTTGCTTTAAAACATTAAAAACGGGAGGAGCCACAACAAATTTGTGACATAATATAAAGAGAAAACTTAAAACTTAACAGTCCATTAATGGTTTACAATAAAAATAGAAAGCAACAAATCTGCTGCCGATATCCACACAACATGCCTTTATCTGCTTTTAGCTCTTGAAAACAGATAATCTGACACGAAAAATAGCGTTCTTCAACCTCAATTTTCACCCCTTAGCACTGAGTATTCGTAATGTCCAAGTAGTGTTACGATCCCGGATTACTACATGAGTTTTGGGCAGACTTTCATAAAATTAGAATCAATGAGAGAATACTGGTGATTTTTTTGGTAGTAGCCAACCACACGGCGGATGGACTAAGTTTTCTTTTGTTTGCCTATTTAATTTAATAGTTTAGTTCTATGTATCTTGAAACTAAGGGACTCAAAATTTTTCAATCTTTGTTTGATGTCTGAGTTTATTACAGAAAATAACAGGAATAAAACAACCAAAAATCGGTTATTTCAGAAACTGTTTGTTTTGTTCCTTTTTAACAGCACTGTTGAACTGGCATTGAAAAACCCGATATAACCGAAAGCCGGATGTTTCAGCGATCACCTCTGGCCCTACCTGGTGCTCGAAGAGCGACGTACCGCTATCAAGACGGTAATGCAAAAACTGAAATTCAGTGGCGAATCAGTTTTCAACAGATGTGATTTGAGACTCTCTCGGCGTATTCTATTCGTGAAATCTTCTCGGGTGATCAGCCGAGTAAAGGCGTCGTCTTCTCGCAACGTTTCGAAGGGTTTCGTACCCATCATATTCAAGCGAAGATGATGGGTACGAAACCCTTCGATACGTTGCGAGAAGACGACGCCTTTACTCGGCTGATCACCCGAGAAGATTTCACGAAAGGAAGTTTTCAACAGCTTTGCAGGACTGTTTGAAAATGACGAAGGTCACAGCCCACTGGATTCTGCGATTGCACACACTCATTCTAACAGCCGGCAGATGTAGCAGCATATATTGGTTTTCTCGTTTTCTTATTACTAACGTCCCTGTCGAATTGTCCACAATACTGTCGTATCTCTATCCGATAGTCTGTTTACGATATTCAGAAAATGAAAGAAAACAAACAGCTGATCTGCGTGATCTCACCTCCAATAAGTCTTTAATTTCCCACCGGCACAAAACTCGCAGTCGAGGGCGAAGACGTGTGTTTTCCCCGGTATCCCATTCCGCTGCCGGATGCCATTGATCGGCAGCTCGTTCAATTATACAGCTTTTACATCGATTCGGTGCGTTACCTCCGTTTGCTGGCACCAGAGGAAAGCACAAAACTCGAAGCGACACTAGTAAATTCGTACGGCATGGTCGGCTGAGAGCGCCTCATGAAAGATTTTCAGCCGCCTATATGCAGATTCTTTCAAGTGGACGCCACTTTTGCAATTTTCAAGTCTTAATACGAGAGAAAGGGGACTTACAATTTAATATGGAATCAGAACCACTTGCATTCACGTCAATGAGTGGGAAAAGCTAGAGTAAAGGCAGACTGAAAAATCGCGGGGTTTGACTGGGACTCATTCCCACTCTTTACCACTAGATTAGTAAGTCCGACTACAACAGCGACCTAGTGTGAAGCAAGCCAACAGCCAGTTACGTTCGTAATTAGAATTATTTTAATACCTTCAGCTGCTGACGGATGTTGATATGTATCAACGGAGACAGGTGAAAATGTGTGCCCCGACCGGGACTCGAACCCAGGATCTCCTGTTTATATGGCAGACGCTCTATCCATTTGAGCCACAGAGGGCACAGAGGATAGTGCGACTGCAGGGACTATCTCTCGCACGCCTCCCGCGAGACCCACATTCTCACCTTGTATGTCCACACACTACAATCGTAGTGTCCCACCCCAACACACGCATTACTCGTGGAAGACATTCTTACCAAGTCCCGTAAGAGTTCGGGGAATATGTGTGCATCCGCAGAGAAGAGGAAGGTCATGGCCGGTATTGCCAGAACTATATACTTATATGGATATGGTGTCTGTTCTTTCGGACATGTCCTGAAGAACAGACACCATATCCACATGAGTTTATAGTTACGTTCGTGGTGTACTGTTGCCCACAAAGACCCTGTCAATCATCGCCATCCCTAATTAAGGAATCCTCCGTACAAAAAGTACGTCATTCTCTTTATTGTTTTCGTTTCTCACGTGAGTTGGAGCACGAGTTGTGACTCTCAGTTAAGGTGTGTGGCGCTACAGAAACAAAAATACTAGGGCATGCTGAAAAGTAATGCCTCCAATTCCTTTACGTCAAGCCTCTTCAGGATTTGTAACTAAAACATACGTTGCTAGCGTTTTAAATCTTCATGCTTACATATATATTTGTCAACATAGTCATCCTGACGACGAATACATTTCTCCCAATGAGAGACCAGTTTGTTGCTACCGTCACTGTAGAACGTTTGGCTTAGCTGAAGAAACCACAATCTCACCTCTGCTTGCAACGATTCATCTCTATCAAAGCAAAATCTTCGAAGGTGTTCTATACTCGAAGACGTTCTTTAAGTTTTGGAAACAGATGAAAATCGGTTGGGGCCACGTCGGAACTGTATGAAGGACGATTGATGACAGTGAACCCAAGGTGTCAGATTGTTGCAGATGTCCCAGCTCTCGTGTGTGGTGTGGCATTGTGATGCTGAAGGAAAGGATGCTCCATGTGTACGCGAACTTTTTGAATTCGAAACTCGATTACAGCACCTGTCTCTCACGCATCGCTATGTTACACGCTAGAGAGCCTGTATAGGGAGAGAGTGGCCAACCGGACGATACGACGGCCATTTTTCTGCCGAACTGCGGGCGGGACTTTTGAATGGCCAGTAGTGGAGTAGTGGAGTACACACTCACCGACTCAAAAGCACAAGACAATATGGCGAAATCATTCGTTAAATGCCTTTCTTTACAGCAATAATGTACTCATAGTAGCCTACTACCTACAGCACAGGAAAATTTGATACAGTGGCTGTAAAAATTATTAGTTACTTGCATTTATCTCCTTTAAAGTTCGTTACTAGACATATTGTAATGAAAGTAATGTAAATAAAAAAATATAGTCTATAGCATTTGTTTTGTATCGGAAGTGCATGACGCAAAAGATTTAACGTACCTGTACTACGTCAGATGAATGAAAGTCGTAAGCAGTTGTTTACGACTTTCTTTCAATACCTCTCGTAGATAACAAACGAAAAAGATTACAAAAATCAGGTAATGTTAAATGTAGGCTACTGTAATAACGACCAAATATAACAAGAAAGCTACCGTATCCCTTCTACCCCACAGTAAGTAGGCCTATCAAAAACTGTCTTCAAGAGTACCTATAATTATTTAGTACGAATAATGCTTCAGTAACCACGGCAACTGCGGAAAACGTGCTTACAACTTGCCTGCGTCAACAGTCAGGCAATAATACTGAAACCAAAATAATGCCTAGTGTTCTGATTCGGAACGAAATAAAGGTTGACGCCTACTTACTTCATCACAAAACGCTTCATTATTTCAACTCGTATTTAAGATCGCAAACGCTAATTACGTACTAAAAACGATATACAACTAAATCGAACATGCATGCACAACGCGTAACAAGTCTCTCAATTATTCAAATACCTTTTAATCGTTTCCAAAAGTCCTCTGAACTTCAATTCAACTCAAAAGCACGGCGAACATAGGAAGCGCGAGAGCCGTTTGGCAGAAAAATGGCGCCAAAGCTAATCAACCAATCACGGGCAACTTCACCTATGGCCACTCTCTCTGCAAACAGGCTCTCTATTACACGCTACAATTCGGAGCCCTCTAGCGGCAGACGGTTGCAATTTGCGCCAGCGAAGCGGGAAAGTCGACCGAGTAATATGCATGACACGTAGTAAATATCTCAACCACTGTTGAGAACAGATTAAAAAATTCGGAGGCGTTACGTTTCAGCAGGCCCTCGTACATCTACAACTAAAATCCGTAAGCCCCATCATCGTGTGTGGCGGAGGGTAGTTTGTGTATGACTGTCGGTTCCTCCGGTTTCTCTTTCAGTCGCTAATGCTGTGGGGGAAGAAAGATTGTTGTTTAGTCTCAGTGTATCGTCGTATCTCTCTAATTTTACCTTCACTGTCTTTTTGCGGGTTGTAAAAAAAATGAGCTCTCGAAATTTTAAAAATAAACCACACCGTGATGCACAACACAACTATTTCAACGTCTGCCACTGGAGTTAAGTGAGCGTTTCAGAGACGCTTTTGCCCTTACTAAACGAAACTGCGACTAAACGCGTTGCTCTTCTGTGGATACTCTAATTTCCTCTATCAATCCTTCCTAGTGTTCACTCCGTAGCTGGCTGACCAGTGCGTCTGACATCCATGTGCAGGATCCGGGTTCAGTTCCCTGTACTGCCAGGTGTTTTTTCTTGGTGGGAGGACTGGAACGGGGTCGAGTTGAGGAGCTAATTGAATGAGAACTAGCGGCCTCGCATAAGAATGACGCCGTATGGAAGAGTATGACACGGCGGCTCTTCGGCATCTCTCTGTTTCCTGGGCATGACAGGCAAGTTTAGCTTTTTTTAATCCTTGCTGGTACAGGTTCCAGAATAACGAGTAATACTCAGCTACAGGTCGGACGAGGGTTTTGTAAGCTACCTCCTCCGTGTGAGGACTCTCTCAGTGTATCTCAGTCTGGCATCTGCCTTTCCTGCGAATGGGTTTATGTAGTCGTTCCACTTTAAATCGCTTCGTAAGCACACTCACAGAAATTTTAATGTATTTACAGATATTTAATGTATACAGCTGCTTCCAGTGACAGCTCTGCAATCACAAAATCATATAATAAGAGAGATTTCCTCCTATAAATGAACAATAAGTTACATTTGTTTATGTTTAGGGTCAGTTGCCAATCCAAGCACGAAGCGCCGATCCTCCACAGGTTGCTGTAGCTGATAGAAGATATCGCATTAGATCAGATTCCATTGATCAAACCTTACAAGAAGCTAAGGACTAGTTTCTTTTTTCTGGAAAAAATAATCATACTGGGCAAGGGATGGAATGGGGGAAGTCACAGCGATCTGCAGTCGACACGCAGGTGGCTGTCGTATTCTTCTCTCTTCTCACGTATGATGTACTCTCTAGTTGATCTTTGTAATCGAAACATTTTCTGCTTCTTTCAGTGATTCCATTTCTTCATTCCGAACAACATTACATGTACCCTGGATCTGCCTTTTCATCTTATCATTCGACAACTTTAGAAGCCTTACTTATTAACAAAAATAGATGGCAATGCATTGAGATATTTAAATTGAGAAGAAACTTTTGAGAGGCTGATGGGTCACTGGGTAACTGGAGACATGTTCTTCGACGTGAGTGCTGTTAACAGCGATGTTGAGCACGTGTTGATGGGTGAACACAGGGATACAGCTCAGTTGGTACACTCACTAAAAGAATGGAATTACTAGATAAGCCTTTTTGTAAGTTTTTCTCCCGTTGGTTTCTTCGTTTAACGTCTTATTAAATGGAATCAGCTGAACTACTATTGAGTCACACTTACTACGCCATTCCCCAGCATCAGAGGTAGTAAAAGACATAGTAAAGAACGTCAGACAACTTGCAGCTCCATCATTGTTACGTCTACCACAGACAAAAAACTCTATTCCAGCGGCGTGTGTTGGAACCCCGAGGCATGGCCATGGCGGTACGAAAGCAAGTAGGACGCGCAAACTGTCTTCACAGCAGGTGAGGGCGTTGTTAGATATTGTGGTGGCATTTGGAATATTTACCTTACAATATTTACTTACAGGGTGACAATTATTGAACTATATGAAAAAAAACGTAAATTAGTTACGAACTACGATTTGCACACACTTTATTCAACATGTAAACGTCACTACAGATATTCGGATTTAGGTTATGACTTGTTCGATACGCCTGCCATCATTGGCGATGATGTGGCGCAGACGAATGGCGAAATTTTACATGACCCGCTGAAGTGTCGGAAAGTCGATACTGTCGATGACCTCCTGAATGGATGTCTTCAGCTCAGCAATGGTTTTGGGGTTATTGATGTACACCTTGTTTTTAATATAGCCCCACAAAAAGGAGTCGCATGTGTTCAGATCCCGAGAATATGGCGGCCAATCGAGGTCCATCCTAGTGGCCTGGGTACCCCAGATCCAGAATGCGGTCCCAAAGTGCTCCTCTCGGACATCAAACACTCTCCTACTTCGATGAGGTCTAGCCCCGTCTTGCATGAACCATATCTTACCGAAATCAGGGTCACTTTGGATAATGGGGACGAAATCATCTTCCAAAACCTTCACATACCATTGCCTAGTCACCGTGCCATCAAAGAATATCGCACCGAATATTCTATGACTGGACATTGCACACCACACCGTCACCCATTGAGGGTTAAGAGACTTCTCGATCGCGAAATGCGGATTCTCATTCCCCCCAAAATGCACCACTTTTGCTTGCTGATGTACCAATTCAAATAAAAGTGGGCTTCCTCGCTAAACCAAACCTTGCACGCGCATTCTAATGCCCATTATGCCCCGCCGTCAACCGAGCAATTTGGACGTCCTAACGCAAACTGTTCAGAAGTTATGAAGATTTTATTTCATATGGTTCAATGACTGTCACCCTGTATTTATGCAGTTATTTCGCCTGGAAACACAGGAACTTCAAACCGATTTTTACATCCAACCAAACATCCTCAGTGAGTTGTTGATGTTGTTATCGTCTCAAAATCGAAGAGTAGTTGGATGCCACGATCCTCGCTAGTCTGTTCTGAGCAAGTCTCTTCGTCTCTGTAAAACACCTAGAACCTGCATTCATTTGAAACTGCTTACCGTGTTCGAGCCTTAGTCTCCCTTTACAATTTTTACAGTTCTTCACTTCTTTTAGTCAAGTTGGACCATAAATTTCCTTTTTCCCCCGTTCGGTTCTGAACATCCTCATTCGTCGTACTAACTATACATCTAATGTTCAGAATTCTTGTAAAGCATTTAAATTTATATTCGATATCAGGAAATTTCACTTTTTCAGAAATTCTAGTCTTGATGTTGTCACTCTGCTTTTTATATTCTCTCTACTTCTGCCATCGCTAGTTGTTTTACTGCCAAATAGCAAAACTTTTCTACAACTTATAACGTTCATTTCTTAATCTAGTACCCTATGCATTACCTCATTGAATTCGATTACATTCCATTACCTTTGTTTTAGTTTTCATGATGCTCATGTTATAAACCCTTTCCAAGACACTATCTATTCCGTTCAACTGTTCTTCCAAGTATATTGCCGCATTGACAGAATTATATCATCAGTAAAACTTATAGTTTTTATTTCTTCTCCATAAACTTTAATTCTCTTTTCAAAGTTCTCCTTGGTTTCCTTCAAAGCTTGCTCAAGTTATGGATTTAATAACTTCGAGGGAGAATTTACAACTCTACCTCGCTGCCTTCTCAACTATGGCTTTCCTTTCATATCCTTCGACTCTTACAACAGTAGTCTGGTTTCTGCATAGTTTGTGAAAAACATTTCGCTACCTGTATTTATCAATGCAAACTTAAAAAAATCAATGAGTTTACTCCTCTCCACATGGTCAAAAGCTTTCTCTGAATCTATAAAATCTATAAACGTAAGTTTGCTTTTCTTCAACCGATATTCTAGGATAAGTCTAAGGACCAGTATTGCTTCGAGTGTTCTTAAATTTCTCTGGAACCCAAACTGTTCTAGTACCCCGACGTTGGCTTCTTCCAATTTTTCATTCTTCTTGAAATAGCTCGTGTCAGTATTTTGCAACTATGACTCTTTAAACCGATAGTTCGGTAGTATTCAAATGTGTCAGCATCAGCCTGTTTTGGAAAGTGACTGATTAAACTCTCTTTGAAGTGAGTTTATTTCGCTTGTATCATACATCTCGCCTACCAGGAAAAATTATTTTGTCATGGCTGGATCTCCCAGGTATCTCAAAAATTTTGAATGAATGTCGTCTACTCGAGGGTCTTGTTTCGACTTAGGTCCTTCGATGCTCTGTCAAATTCCTGTCACGCTATTGTATTTCCCATCTCATCTTCATTTACTTCCTCTTCCCTTTCCATAATATTGTCTTCAAGTTCATTTCCATTATACAGTGGTTCTGTAAATTATTTTCACTTTAAAGCTCTCCCTTCTTTGCTTAGTGCTGGTTTGTCATGTATGTTCCTGATATACACACAGCTGCTTCTCTTTTCTCCAAAGATGTCTTTAACTTTCTTATATATGGCGTATATCTTTCCCCTACCCATTCGTACTTCTACGGTCTTGCAGTTGTCCTCTAGCCTCTCTCTTTGCAGTTTTGCACCTTTTGTAAGTCTCATCTTTTAGACGTCTATATTCCCTTTTAGATTGCTTCATTTGCTGCATTTTTATATTTTCTCCTTTCGTCAATTACATTTAATATCTTGTGTGTTATCCAAGGACTTCTACCGGGCTCTTTCCTTTTCCCTATTTGGTCCTCTGCTGCCGTCACTACTTTATCTCTCAAAGCTATCTATTCGTCTTCTCTCACAATAACTTATGTCGATCAGACTAGCAATTCCACTACCCACAAGTGTCTCGAACCTTGTCCAATGTACACATCGCAGTTTTCTTAAGAGAAGGGAATTCATCTCTAAATTCCAAGGTGTGAAGACGTCTAGTTACAGCAACTGCAGTACTTGAGTAGCTCTCCAGGTGCACACCGGGCAGTTTTTGTTGGAAGACTAGGAAACCATCAGCATTCATTTCCGTAACCGGTTATTTGATCACAGTCTTAATCCCTAGCCCTATTAGTTATTTATCCCCAGTCATGTATACGATAAAAGTAACCATTAATGACTGTCAGTTATTAACATCCTCAGCACAGGACAGTTATGTCACATGATTAAAGAAAGCAATAATAGTAAGAAGGAGAAACAGTATATGTTTGTGTTAACTGGAGTGAAAATGTGTTATTAAGAATGTGTGGGAGATGTATTGAAACTTCATATGAATACCTGACTTGTAAACTTATCAAATACCAACGTAGTTGGTTAAATAGCTCCGTAATAGTGGCCAAATGAATACAATTTCAAAAACTGATATTTGATCCATACCATTGTGCAAGCGTTGCGTAATAAGTTGTTTACTTGTGATCAAATTGGTTCAAATGGCTCTAACAAGGGAACCTCCCCATCGCACCCCCCTCAGATTTAGTTATAAGTTGGCACAGTGGATAGGCCTTGAAAAACTGAACACAGATCACTCGAGAAAACAGGAAGAAGTTTTGTGGAACTATGAAAAAAATAAGCAAAATATACAAACTGAGTAGTCCATGTGCAACATAGGCAACATCAAGGATCACGGAAACGGATGAGCGTAGTGGTCCCGTGGTTAGCGTAAGCAGCTGCAGACCGAGAAGTCGTAGGATCAAGCCTTCCCTCGAGTGAAGATTTTAATTTTTTGTTTTCAGACAATTATTATGCGAAGCTGCACAGGTACACAGAGCAGTATTGTTTATGTGATCGTGTGTCAATTATCAAAGTTCAGGCACTCACACATAATCAACTTCGCTCTTCAAAATTCCAGGACATGTTCAGATTTACTTGGACATATGCAGGATTTGACGGTCTACACACGGAAAAATTTGAAAACGTTAAAAACATATGTTTTGACAGAGCACAGGGAAAACTGTGCGCCTGTGAAACTGTTGCATTCATTTGTTGCAGTTTATGTGACAAACTCTTATGTTTTCATCACTTTTTTGGGGGTGATTATCACATCCACAAGAAAACCTAAATCGGGCAAGGTAGAAGAATCTTTTTACCCATTCGCCAAGTGTACAAGTTAGGTGGGTCGCCAACATATTCCTGTCATGTGACGCGCATGCCGTCACCAGTGTCGTATAGAATATATCAGACGTGTTTTCCTGTGGAGGAATCGGTCGACCTATGACCTTGCGATCAAATGTTTTCGGTTCCCATTGGAGAGGCACGTCCTTTCGTCTACTAATCGCACGGTTTTGAGGTGCAGTCGCAAAACACAGACACTAAACTTATTACAGTGAACAGAGACGTCAATGAACGAACGGACAAATCGTAACTTTGCGAAAATGAAGAACGTAAACTCTTCACTCGAGGGAAGACTTGAACGAAGGACCTCTCGTTCCGCCGCTGCTCACGCTAACCACGCGACCACGGCGCTCCTAAGCTGACACTATCCTTTATGTTGCCTCTCTTGCGCATGGATTACTCAGTTTGTATATTTTGCTTATTTTTTCATAGTTCCACACAACTTCTTCCTGTTTTCTCGATTGATCTGTGTTCAGTTTTTCAAGGCCTATCCACTGTGCGAACTTATAACTAAATCTGAGGGGGTTGCGATGGGGAGGTTTCCTTGTAAGCACTATGGGACTTACCATGTGAGGTCATCTGTCCCCTAGACTTAGAACTACTTGAACCTTACGACATCACACACATCCATGCCCGAGGCAGGATTCGAACCTGCGACCGTAGCAACCGCGTGGTTCCGAACTGAAGCGCCTAGAACCGCTCGGTCACAGCGGCCGGCTTACATGTGATCAAACACTGTAATTGGCAAAGGTCACGACTCGTTGCACTTTAGAGTAGAGTTGTATTTGATAACTGTTTATATCATGTATTGCATTTGTATTCAGTATGAAACTAATGATACGTATGGGGGAAGTGCGTGTGATTTTATTGTGACTGAAATCTATATGTTGTCCTTTATTGCTAATACTGATGTGAGAGTGTCGTAATTATCGTATAGTTCCAGTGTATTTGCCTTCGGGTGCCATTTTTGTTGACACTTCACCGTACGCACCACGCCAGCGGGCTACAGCGATTATCGAAAAAGCCCACTGCGTCTTACTGGCGCATTTAACCTGAACGTTGCTGTTTACTACCTGGTCGCCAGGCAAAGGTACCAAGTGGGTTCGTGTTCGGAGCAGTGAGCATGCCAGTTTCATCAGTCGTTCTGGAACTTAGCGGAGGATATCAAGCTGGTTCGGGGTTGGGGCAGCGATCATGGCCTATCGTCCTGAAACGTGAGCTGTGGTTGGCTACTTCAGGATCACTCTAGCTGTGCCGTGTTTGATTGCTCCTCGTGGCAAGGTTTTTCACGTGTAATCCTAATTAATGTGCTTGCACTTCATACACGAGCTTGTACTTCTCTGTCTGTATCAAAAATGGTTCAAATGGCTCTGAGCACTATGGGACTTAACTGCTGTGGTCATCAGTCCCCTATAACTTAGAACTACTCTAACCTAACTAACCTAAGGACATCACACACATCCATGCCCGAGGCAGGACTCGAACCTGCGACCGTAGCGCTCGCGCGGTTCCAGACTGTAGAACATTGAAACCCCTCGGCCACCTCGGCCGGCTGTCAGTATTCGCACTCTGCGAACTACTGTGAAGTGCATGGCAGGTCTTCCTACCGTAGCACATACGTATTAAGGTTTCTTCCTGTTCCAGTCGTGTATGGAGAGCGGGAAAACGACTTCTTAAGTGGCTCTGTGCCGTCCGTAACTTGGTTAATTTTATCTTCAGGTTCACTGCAAGAATGATATGTAGGGAGCTGTACTATATTGCTAGACTCCTCACTTCATACTGGTACTTTAAATTTTGTAAGTGGTCTTCCGACAGATTGTTTGCGTTTAACTTCAAACATACGTCAGCTCAAATTTTTCTGCATTTTGTGTGGGTCTGACACACTTGAGCAGTATTTTAGGATGCATCGCACCTAAGTTTTGTAAGCAATCTCCTTTGTAGGTTGACTACATTTTTCCAGCATCCTACCAGTGAAACCGCCATTCGCAGACAGTATTGTTATGAGAACTACAACTGACGATTTTTAAATGTTCAAATGTGTGTTAATTCTTACGAGACCAAACTGCTGAGGTCATCAGTCCGTAGGCTTACAACGCTACTTAAACTAACTAACAAACACACCCATGCCCGAGGCAGGAGTCGAGCCTCCGACGGAAGGGGCTGCGCAATCCGTGACATGGCGCCTCAAACCGCGCGGTCACTCCGCGCCGCGTGACGATTTTAAACAGGCACTTATTTCCATCGTTTTTGGACGCAAAGCTGTCCCGGACCAGAGGAACACACATCATCACTACCGCTTCATGATGTATAATACCAGGTATAATAATTTTTAGAAGTTAGTTCCTCTGTTTCACCTAATTTATCGTTTTCTTCTTTCCGTTAGAATATCGACACGAAAATCTACAAGTGGCAGATGTAGTACTTGAAGTAGAAGTGGATAGAAAATGATGAAATATTACCTCAGAGTGAGTAGGCCTACGAATTGCTCTTCATTGCAAATTATGTAAATAATTTTGCTTATCGTAAACTATTCTGCTTGAGTAATATTTAAAATAAACTGGAAAAAATGTTGCAACATTCGTAAATGTTCTGGATAATTTTTGAGCTGTTGTTAGCACTGCTGAAAGTATGTGCAATGTGACCGGTATTCGTCCAGAAGGTGCATACATACCTCTCCTTCTATCTCGTTGTCAATAACCTCATTTTTGGCGTGAGTGGGCCACTGTTATTGGCGTTATACGATATACAGAACACAGTTTTTCCTTCACACTCCACATAACTCACTCAACTAGCGATGTGAATAGTCACAATGTCAACGTTATTGGCGAGAAGCGTAATGTGTGCGCGACCAGCATGCAGCGATGTGTAGCGTAAATGTAACAAGGCCACCGGAACGCAATTGTGATATGCCAGCAGCAAACAGCTAGGTGCGAGCAACGAGGTTACAGCATAAACGTACCCTTATGGAGATGCCTGCCATCGTTAGAGAACCGTGGGAGAATACTTACTGATATTCGTGGACTGTCAAGTTTGACTTGATAAACATTTCTCAGATATGTAACTTTGACTTCAGTTATTGTTTGCGAGGAGGACTCAGAATTAGTAAGCACAACTGTGAATGGTTTATCGTCATTTGAAATACGAAACCCAAGTGCTGCACATAGCTTGTGAAATCACTACAGCGAGAAAATTCACGAAATTAGAGCTAATACGAAGGTTTACCGAAAATCGTTCTTCACACATGCCATTCGTGAATGGAACAATGAAGGGATGAACAGATAGTGGTACCGTAATTGGCCTCCGCCACACATCATAAGGTGGCTTGTAGAGCATAGACGTATATGTAGATAAAGATTTCTTCAGTCACCAAGATTAAACTGGCCACTAGCGGATCAATAGTGACGTCACTAGCGAGCGTTAGCGACGTCATCTACGGAGGCCAGCTATTTTTACGTTACCTGAGCGCCCGGCGACCGCGAACGTGGCGCGTAGGCGTATGCGTGGGTCCACTACTTACACACGCAGTCCTTCGACGGGTAAATGCCGCGCCAGCTGCTGCACTCGTCCTCGCGCACGACACAGCAATGCATGGCCCCATTCGACCGCTGCGTATACTAACATACTCTTATGAGCAACCATGCCACACTGTAAGATGACACTGTCATATTGCCCGCATCTCTTGGTCGTGCGGTAGCGTTCTCGCTTCCCGCGCCCGGCTTCCCGGGTTCGATTCCAGGCGGGGTCAGGGATTTTCTCTGCCTCGTGATGGCTGGGTGTTGTGTGCTGTCCTTAGGTTAGTTAGGTTTAAGTAGTTCTAAGTTCTTGGGGACTGATGACCATAGATGTTAAGTCCCATAGTGCTCAGAGCCATTTTTGAACACTGTCATATTTGATCTACGAAGAAGACGTGTTGATGTATTTCCAGCAACATCCATCAGACAGGGTGTATCCTACTGTACGCCACCGACTCCAATATAGTCCTCTTCCACAACATTTCTGTTAGACTCCATGTCAGTCCCAGTCATCTCTACTCCGACCACAAAAAAAAAGACTCAAGAGCAATCTCCTGTTGTTGCCCTTAGTCAAGAATGCATTACTATTCCACAAAATCACTTTAGCTAACTCACTCTATCACAGCCAACTCGGCACCAGTTACATCAGCTACTCCAGTAACCTCATGCTTGTCAGTCTATAATTTTGCAGTGCCTCAAAAATACTTCTGCACTGTGGGTATATTTTATTTATAATAACATGTTGAAATCTTTCTACGGTAACTGAAGATTCCAGGCTTTACTAACTATGTAGTGTTCTCAGTAACGTCAGGAATGGATAGATCATGTCTGTGTTAGTATTAGTATAGCCTGTTGCATCCACAAGTAAATATTTTATTCATGTACCTGTTAATTGCAAAAGAAAAATTAAAAGTATGTAAAAGTAAATAACTGTCGTGGTACCAATGCTTTTTGTATGCCTGAAGACAAAAATATTCGTCTAAGATCTTCTGCCTTGGACAGATGAGAGATAGTACTGAAATAACTTTGAACAAATAATTATAAGGGATATTTTTTTATAAAGAGAATGAAGAGTAATACCCTTACAATAGGTTTCAGTACATCAGCGAGAGTAGTGCAAACTTCATTCCGTACCCGTTAACATCCCAAGAGAATTTCCAGTTGTTAAAGGTATAGCATGCTTATATTATTTTGTGCCACCAGACAGGCGTGCATTAGCAACTCGGCTGCGGACGTGTGTCAAAATTGCAATAATATCCATTTACATAAAAAAAACACATCAGCTTGCTACAAATACAGACGAACAGCTCTTATGTAGGGAAATCTGATGTTGAGTGCGGTATCATTCGCCTACAGAATAACTGAATCACAACCGTAGTATGTCATCTTATACAAAGACTCGCTATTAACAGCGCGTAGAGGTATAATTAGGCTAAATTTGAAAAAAAATGAACGACAAGAATGAAGACTAATGTGGTAGTAGATGGAGAAATCACTGAGGAAGCAGATGAATGTACATATTTTTAGGATCTACGTTAACTAAAAGCAGCTACTGAACTGAGGAAATAAAAAGGATGCAAACTGAAAAATCGCTACTGCTAAATTAAGTAAGTTGGTAAAGGAAAGACAACTGTCAGTACCGACCAAAATAAAAATGGCTGGAACTTTGATCTTCCCCTTGGTTTTCTATTACTGTGAGTCGTGGACAACGAAAAAGTGGATCGTAATAAAATTGATCCTTTTGAAAAGTTGGTTTGGAGAAGAATCCTGAGGTTTTCATAGACTGTAAAAGTAAGTAATAAAACCATCCCTGGAAAAATAAAACAAAAAATATCTTTGGAGGTCTAAAAACTGCAGATAAAATTAAGGTATTTGGTGTACATCGTGAAAGCAGGAGACTCACTAGAAAAACAGTAACGCTCGTAAGAAAAGAAGGGCAAAGACGTAGAGGAAAACCAAGGAGAAGGCGAAAAGAAGACATCAAAGAAAGCACCGGAATGAACCCGGAAGAATTGAGAATCAAAACAACGTCCATTAGTGCATGGAGAGACATCGTTTATCATATCACTTGGAGTCGGAGTCGGAAACGACTTGATCGATCATAACACACAACACAGATACGAGATAGAACAGCTACGTAGGCTCGGTTGTGGGTAAAGCAGATGACAAACTAAAATTCATTGACGGGATACTGCGAAACAATAGTTTGTTCACTTTATACAAAACATTTGTATGGTCCACGCTTGACTACTGTTCAAGATTTTAGGAAAAATGTCAGACTAACAGGAGACACCGAATAGGGTGCTGCGAATGGACAAACGATTGTTTGACTGACGAGAGGGAGTACCAGAAATGTTGAAAAATATCAGCTGGCTGACTCTTGAAGAAAGACACAATATAACTCATGACAACTTGTTAAGGAAACTTCGAGAACAGTGTCTGAGGGCAAAGAGCTACGAATATTCTTTAACCTCCTACGCATCTATCTCCTAGAGTCTGTGCTAATAAAATTAGGCAAACGACAGCTCAGAGAAGAAGCGTACAAGCAGTCATTTGCTCTTTCGCTCCCTGCGTAAATGCGACGTGAAGAAACGTTAATATATGGAACAGTAAAATGTACCCTCCGCCACGTACCTGTTACTCTAAAGCGTGTATTTAGATACAGACCTCTCATCGATTAGACGCTATACCCCAGTATTCCTTCTTTCTAGTAATGTGCTTTTTCAACGAGGATGAGTATACTAGTTTGGCAAAGCCCTCTAGGCTAATGTAGTTTATTGAAGACAATTACTTGATGTAAGTTGGAGTGCTGATGGTGCACATATACTGAAGGAAATGGAAAGTGTTACACCATGAAGGTCCAGACCGATGTTTATAATATTTTGCGGAGGTGTTTATCACATTACATAGCTTAAACAATTAAGTTTTATTCCATTTGGCACTGATGGCCATTGTCAACAACAATATGAATATTTTCTAGTATTCGTTGTGGCGTGGAATAAACATACTCCAAATGTCATCTTGTATTTTTGGCATGACTACAACACATGGTGTGTCAAAACCACGAAGTGTGAAAAAATACGTCTTCCCATCGAATTCCAGACATGCTATATGGGTGACACATGAGGAGACCAAACAGGCCAATCAATAATCTGTACATTTGTCAATGCGTTTGTGGAGTGAACTGCAGTGTGGGGTCTTGCATTATCCTACTGGAATACATCATTTGGAATTCTGGGCATGAAGGGTGTTACAATAGTTTTCCACGTACTGGAGAACACTCAGCCTCCCTTCGACTATTACCACCTCAGTCCTCCTGTCATATTCCATAGCTCCCCCTACCATGATTCCAGGATTGGAGAGGTACGGATCTCTGGAATCGCAGCTTTCTGTGACCTTTCACAAAGCGAGACTGGCTCATCCCTGAACACATACAGATGGCTTTGGCTCTACCCTATACAAGCCTCAGTTCCAGTGGTATGGTGTCAGGAGTAAATGACGTACGGCAACTCGTGATTTTAATCCAGGCTTCACGTAATCTATTCCTGACGGTTCGTGCTGACACTGCCTGTAATCTCTGCCAGAATTTTTGCCATTGTCGTTAGAGCTGTTCGAAACATCCTCGGATCTTTTCGTGGTGTGGTTGTACTGGTAGGAATTAAGGGAAACCAACGATATCAGCCAGATTCAGGCTTTCAAACAAGTCCAAAGACGACAGGTGAAAATTTGTGCCGGACTCGAACCCAGATTTCCCGCTTAACGCAAGTGGTCACATTGACAGCTCGGCTATCCTGGCACACTTCACATCCGACCCAAGTTCCCATCCAGTCACAGTCAAGCAGCGTCCTTGTCCATCCTCCTCCTGCTAGCAGATCGCCCTGATTCCAACCTGAGTTCGTACGTATTGCACAACCTCACTGAAATACACTGTAAGACAGAAAAAAAGGACGCACGACGAAGGAATTGTCCAAATGGGACGGAAGTCGGTAGACGTTATGAACATGAACAGACAAACAAGTGATACAGTTTCAGAGAAATTGGATGGTTTCTTCAATAATGTGTTGTCTACCTCTGACCCTTATCAAGTAGTTATTTGGCTTAACATTGACTGACAGTTTCTGGATGTCCTGTTGAAGGGATATCGTGTCAAATTCTGTCCAATTGGCGCGTTAAATCATCAAAATCCCGGGATGATTGGAGGGCCTGCCCATAATGCTCCAAACGTTCTCAGTTGGAGAGAGATGTTGTCACATTGCTGTCACAGGCAACAGAAACTCTCTCCGTGTGCTTGCCATGAAAGGCAAGAAAACGGTAAGTTGAATATCGTCGACGTACCGCTGATGACAACCAAAGGGGTCGTTCTATGAAAAGAAATGGCACCCCAAACCATCACTCCTGGTTTTTCGCCCCTGGCAGCTGAGTGGTCAGGGCGACGGAATGTCATGCCTAACGGCCCGGGTTCGATCCCCGGCTGGGTCGGAGACTTTCTCCGCTCAAGGACTGGGTTTTGTGTTGTCCTTATCATCATCATTTCATCCCCATCGACACGCAAGTCGCCGAAGTGGCGTCAACTCGAAAGACTTGCACCAGGCGAAACGTCTTACCGACTGGTGGCCCTAACCACACGGCATATCCATGTCCACTCCTGGTTGTCGGGCAGTATAGTGGGCGACGGTCGGGTTAGCGACCCACCGTTGTCCGGCCTGAAATACACTCCTGGAAATGGAAAAAAGAACACATTGACACCGGTGTGTCAGACCCACCATACTTGCTCCGGACACTGCGAGAGGGCCGTACAAGCAATGATCACACGCACGGCACAGCGGACACACCAGGAACCGCGGTGTTGGCCGTCGAATGGCGCTAGCTGCGCAGCATTTGTGCACCGCCGCCGTCAGTGTCAGCCAGTTTGCCGTGGCATACGGAGCTCCATCGCAGTCTTTAACACTGGTAGCATGCCGCGACAGCGTGGACGTGAACCGTATGTGCAGTTGACGGACTTTGAGCGAGGGCGTATTGTGGGCATGCGGGAGGCCGGGTGGACGTACCGCCGAATTGCTCAACACGTGGGGCGTGAGGTCTCCACAGTACATCGATGTTGTCGCCAGTGGTCGGCGGAAGGTGCACGTGCCCGTCGACCTGGGACCGGACCGCAGCGACGCACGGATGCACGCCAAGACCGTAGGATCCTACGCAGTGCCGTAGGGGACCGCACCGCCACTTCCCAGCAAATTAGGGACACTGTTGCTCCTGGGGTATCGGCGAGGACCATTCGCAACCGTCTCCATGAAGCTGGGCTACGGTCCCGCACACCGTTAGGCCGTCTTCCGCTCACGCCCCAACATCGTGCAGCCCGCCTCCAGTGGTGTCGCGACAGGCGTGAATGGAGGGACGAATGGAGACGTGTCGTCTTCAGCGATGAGAGTCGCTTCTGCCTTGGTGCCAATGATGGTCGTATGCGTGTTTGGCGCCGTGCAGGTGAGCGCCACAATCAGGACTGCATACGACCGAGGCACACAGGGCCAACACCCGGCATCATGGTGTGGGGAGCGATCTCCTACACTGGCCGTACACCACTGGTGATCGTCGAGGGGACACTGAATAGTGCACGGTACATCCAAACCGTCATCGAACCCATCGTTCTACCATTCCAGGACCGGCAAGGGAACTTGCTGTTCCAACAGGACAATGCATGTCCGCATGTATCCTGTGCCACCCAACGTGCTCTAGAAGGTGTAAGTCAACTACCCTGGCCAGCAAAATCTCCGGATCTGTCCCCCATTGAGCATGTTTGGGACTGGATGAAGCGTCGTCTCACGCGGTCTGCACGTCCAGCACGAACGCTGGTCCAACTGAGGCGCCAGGTGGAAATGGCATGGCAAGCCGTTCCACAGGACTACATCCAGCATCTCTACGATCGTCTCCATGGGAGAATAGCAGCCTGCATTGCTGCGAAAGGTGGATATACACTGTACTAGTGCCGACATTGTGCATGCTCTGTTGCCTGTGTCTATGTGCCTGTGGTTCTGTCAGTGTGATCATGTGATGTATCTGACCCCAGGAATGTGTCAATAAAGTTTCCACTTCCTGGGACAATGAATTCACGGTGTTCTTATTTCAATTTCCAGGAGTGTATCATTGACTGGAGTAGAATTGTATTCAGTGATGAGTCCCGCTTCGAACTGAGCCTCTATGACCCGCGAAGTTGTGCTGGAGACGCCACGGATCCTTTGGTGTGATGCTCTCATATCCCCCATGCAGATCACAGCATTCTTCAAATCTAGAAATGTCTATTTGCTGAACTATAAATAATGAAAGAAAACTCGCGTAAGGATGAAATCCGATTCAACGCATCGGTCTGGTATGGAAAGTCTGGAGTATCAGCTAGGTAGGTTTCGGTCAATGTTCCGAAAGTTTATACAGTGTATCTTAGTAGGAACGGTCAATATTCAGGAATATGACAATATTGATCATTTCAAGCAAAATACTTCATTTGGAAATAGGCTCTATTGTCTATTTCGAGTTGTTTCCGAGAACACCTCTGATGTACATGGTAGCAGGACTACGCTGCACTATTTCAACAATGTGTTGCTGTTTCTGCGCAGGTTGTTGAGGTACACGTGCAGAACAAAAATGGGAACTTAGAAAAATATCTACTTCGCGCAGCCAGCTTAAAACTCTGGGTAACATCCTACTATCAGAAATTCGACGTGTCGGAAAGCGCCCATGGTATTCTTCGATAGCACTATAACCGCAGAAGCCGTAAGTATACGTACATTATATCTGCATATTTTTCATTAGCTTAGATGTGTGGCGTTTGAGCCCGCGAGTATACAAACTCAGTTAACCGATGCTTCTCTCTGATACGCTCACAATCCCTAGCACCACTTCAGTCACAACATACCATGAATAACAGCGCTTTACACGGGCTGGTTTAATGGCAGAAAGACATTCCGACCAAAGAGACTGAAAGCAACGAAGTAGGTTGGGCTAGAATAGGGGTGTTCAACCCGCCTATCACGGTCGACTGGTCGATCGCTATGGCTTTACGAGTCGATCGCCCAAAGCCTTTGTCCGAAATCTATTTAAATGAGCTGTTTTTGTAAAATACCGGTTTGTTGTCTTTCGCGCGGCATTTGTAGGCGGTAGTCTGACAACATTGTATCTGCCTCTTTCGTCTCCATTTGCATTTCACTGCCTTTAACGCTGGCGCCAAGCAATAATGTTTCCTCCTGCATCGTCAGGTTACGTGTTTATGAAAAATGAGTGCGGCTACACACAGTAAAACATACCACTTCTATAGTGACTGGGAAGAACAGAACCGATTTTCGGATTTCAAAGCAACGGAACCTGTTCTAGGTTTCAAAGCTCAACCTTTGAAAAAAAAAAAAAAAAGGATGTGGATGATATTTCAAGTAAACGGAGTACTCTTTTCTCGTGTTGTGAGACTTAACTTGAAGAGGAAATAACTCGATTTGGAAATGACATTTCCTTAACGTCAGAATATAATGACGATAACTTTCGGAAATTAATGAGCTTAAAAACCTACCCTAACATTGTAAAAGTGGCATCGTATGTTTTGTCATTTTTTTTTATCAAGTTATCTATGTGCGGCAGCGTTTTCAATGATGAACGTAGTGAAATCTAAGTGTTGAAATAAATCGACTGAGCCTCATCTTGCAGACTGTGTAAGGCTGGTTCTGTCAAATTTTTTACCAGATTGTAATACACATGCCAATGATACGCAAAGCCAAGTACCTCACCAAACTTTTTGAACATTTATGATTTTGTATATTTTAATTTTTCTAACGCATGTAATATCTTGAAAACTGAGTAGTAGGCTTACAACTTTTGATGGAGAGAAAATTACCTTTTATGTATTTTTTTAGTTAATATGGTTCATTTTGGCTACCGGTAATTTTCAGTTTGGTGGTTAAAACTTCATGAATTTTTAAGTCAATAGACATCTAAATGATCTAATTTGCATGCAGTAGACCACAAGCCGGAAAAGGTTGAGCCCCCCTTGGAAGAAAATAAATCGTCGGGAGGTTGGGTGGGTAAGACAAATAGGTGCACGCCAGTAGCACAAAAACAAATGTACATTAAATGTGTCGTCTCGGAACCCATTCGTAACAGGGTATATGTGCATACGAAATTTTTTGCTTCAGATGAGCATTCCTGCAATATCCCTAAATACTGACCATTCCTCCTGGGCCACCCTTTATTATGTCGTCTCCGTATTATACGTATACCAACCTGGGAACATGTGCCAGTGCAGAATGATCCACGTAGGAAACAGTAAACAGTGGTGGAGGAATATGACAGGATAGATAGCAAACCTCACGTAAGACACTACAACAACAACAGCCACAAAAATTTAAAATAAGAAAGAGAGCTGGAGAACAGAAAAGAAAGGGAAGGTACTCTGCGACACAGGAGGCGGAGGAAGCAGTCAATAAGGCTGACCTGCTGCCCGCGGCCGAGTGGACTGCTGGACGCCTATTTAAGGCGTCGATGACGTCAATTTCTCCTCTGCGAGTCGGGGAATCGACAGGCGCCAGCCACGTGGCACTGCCAGTTTATCTAACCTCTCTCTGGCACCGACGCACGACGGTCGGAACAAGGAAATATTGACATCTGACTTTACATACTACAAAACAAGCTTCGGAATCAGGTCGAATTCATCTGACTCGATAATGTTGTTTTTGTGGTGTGCAGTTCGAAGACTGGTTTTATGCACCGCCTGTGGGCTTATGCGTACATAATAATTATACTTCTCAGTACCCATTGTTTTCTTGTTTATTTGAGACCATTTTTTTTATTTTTTTAGACATTTGTTACTCAGACTGTAACATTGCTGGTTCTAGAAATGTGATCAGTACGTCACGTATTGCAGCTCTCAAAAATAGAAGAAAAGACATTTGAACACAAAAACTGCTGTTTATTTATTGGTTCACTAGTGTTGGGCTTAGTTGGCGTGGGCAGTTCTGTTTATATGATGACACTTGAATGTACATATCTTCATTACACAGCATGATGTGATCCATGTGACATTAGTATTGTATACACAATGGAGACTTTGTTCTTATCGGATTACACCTATGATAAATAAGCTAGTTGGACACCCTGTGTAATCCGGTGAAAACGAATTCTCCGCTGTGTATACAATATTGTTGTCATGTGGATCGCATCATGCTGGATAATGAAAATATAAGATACGTTTAAGTGTGATGGCATAGATAGAACTGTCCACACCGGCCATATCCTAAATATAAATACGTGACTTGTGGAAATGGGCGAAGCCCGAAACTTGTCAGACGGTAAATAAACAGTAGGTTCGGTGTTAGAATGGCATTTCTTCTGTTAGTGGTAGTATTTTCTCTGTGTTTATTGGTTGCTATATTTATAATTCCTAGTACCTAGCCGGTCGCTGTGGCCGAGCGGTTCTAGGCGCTTCAGTCCGGAACCGATCTGCTGCTACGGTCGCAGGTTCGAATCCTGCCTAGGGCATGGATATGTGTGACAGCCTTAGGTTAGTTAGGTTTAAGTAGTTCTAAGTCTAGGGGACTGATGACCTCAGATGTTAAGTCCCATAGCGCTTAGAGCCATTTGAGCCTAGTACCTAGTAAAACTGTACACTGCATCTATACGGTCCACTCGGATTAATTTGACCACCGCCTATGCTCGACTCGTTGTTGTAATGCGGAAACGGAGAATAAAATGTTCAAATGTGTGTGAATTCCTAAGGGACATAACTACTGAGGCCATCGGTCCCTAGACTTACACACGACTTAAACTAACTTATGCTAAGAACAACACACACACTCATGCCCGAGGGAGGATTCGAACCTCCGGCGGGAGGGATCGCGCAATCCGAGACATTGCGCCTCAAACCGCGCGGCCACGCAGCGGAAACGCAGAGATTTATCTGACGTCCAAAAGGGCATGATCATTGGTTTTCGGGCCAAGTGTGGAAGTATTTCCGAAATGGCTAAGTTTGTTCACTGTTCGCATGCCGCCGTGGTTAAATATACTGTGCATGGCAAAATGGTGCCATCCAAAACCAGGACCGAGGCAGCTGTGGTGAACCATGAGCCATAGATGACAGGGATGAACGACGGCTGCGGAGATGTGTACGGGCGAACAGCAACTGTTGACCAATTGACCACCTACTGAAACAAAGGACTACCAACAGCGTGTCCTCAACGACCACTTAGCGAACGTTGCTGCGTATAGCCCTCTGCAGCAGGTGCACGATTTATGTACCCATGATGATAGCTGGTCATTGGCCAACAAGTCTGCAATTTGCACGCCAATACCGCAACTGGACGTCCCCTGGGTGTCGACAGGTGGCCTTTTTAGATGAATCACGTCTTATGTTCCATCGCACTGATAGCCGTTGGCGTTTAAAGGTCCTGCAACAATCGTCGGAATGGTCCAAGCCGAAGGAAGAAACGTTATGATCTGGGGCACGTTTTCGTACAGTCCCTGGGTGGTTTCGTCATTGTGGAAGGCACAATGGATCAACACAAGTATGCATCTATCGTCGAGGACCGTTCCACCCCTACATGTATCATGTTTCTCTGTGGCACGTTGTCATCTACCAGCAGGACAATGCAATATGTCACACAGCTCGCAGTGTAGGTGTGTGTTTCCAAGAGCACCAGGATGAGTTTACCGTACTATTGGGTCAATAGACTCCCAGGATTCAAACCCAATGGAGAATCTGTGGGTGCATTTCGACCGGGCTGTTCGTGTCATGGTCCCTCAACCGAGAAAACTAGTGCAGCTGGCCATGTCTCCACATCCCTGTTGGTACCTTCCAGAACGTCACTTACTCTCTTCCTACACGTCCGTGCGGCAACAGATGGTTATTCAGGCTTTTAACAGGTGGTTACATTAATGTGGGGACAAATGACTTTAGAGTCTCATTTTAACAACAAACCACCCCACCATTAATGTGACTGGACCGTGTATGGTTTCCTAATACTGTATCCCTTGATGACACAGATTTATCTACTTTCCACTGATCAACGCCGGCTGGAGTGACCGAGCGGTTCTAGGCGCTACAGTCTGGAATCGCGCGACCGCTACGGTCGCAGGTTCGAATCCTGCCTCGGGCATGGATGTGTGTGATGTCATTAGGTTAGTTAGGTTTAAGTAATTCTAAGTTCTAGGGGACTCATGACCTCAGAACTTAAGTCCCATAGTGCTCAGAGCCGTTTGAACCATTTGAACTGATCAACGTATAGAACAATAGCACAGTCTATATTATTTCATGTACCTGTCGACACTTCCCGCTAAGGATGCAACATTGCTCTGTTTTTCGCCACAATATGTGACTCTCACGTGGTCATGTATGAAAATGACTTTGGTTGCTTAAGCGAATATTCTACCACCCTTAATACAGACCACTGTTCATACCACACATTTATTCTGCCTTGTTTCTAGTACTGAGGGCAGTTCAGTATTGATGAACAGTCACAAAATACGCGGAGTCGGCCTCACCACATCACCAAAAAAGCATACCTCTTTCTTCCCTTAATTCTGCTCGCAAGTATGTTATAGACCAAATTGTCTGAAGTTGAACAATTCAATTAATACTTTCATTTCTTGTGGAGGCCCAAAATACCTACATTGTGTCATACGCACTCGGGACCTTTACCTGTCGCGGGCAAGTTGGTTCAAATGGCTCTGAGCACTATGGGACTCAACATCTTAGGTCATCAGTCCCCTAGAACTTAGAACTACTTAAACCTAACTAACCCAAAGACATCACACACATCCATTCCCGAGGCAGGATTCTAACCTGCGACCGTAGCGGTCGCGCGATTCCAGACTGAAGCGCCTAGAACCGCTCGGCCACACCGGCCGGGTAGAAAATACAGGGAACGGCCAAGAAGAACGATGTTTTAAAAAATGTAATTACCGCAAAATTTTTAATAAAAGTGTATATAGATTTTTTTGTGTGTATGTACATTACTTACCCTTATTTAATTCTTTCAAGTGGTTCAATTGGTTCTGAGCACTATGAGACTTAACATCTGAGGTCATCAGTCCCCTAGAACTTAGAACTACTTAAACCTAACTAACCTATGGACATCACACACATCTATGCCCGAGGCAGGATTCGAACCTGCGACCGTAGCAGTCGCGCGGTTCCGGACTGAAGCACCTAGAACCGCTCGGCCACCACGCCCGGCTATAATTCTAGTGCACATATTATTGCATGACATGTTTCATAACTATGCCTCAAATACTTTAAGCTGAAACTAGTCTTGCAAATTTCAAGTCATCGAAATAATTGCCTGTAGCAAAGTATCGTAGTGTGATAGATGAACGCTGACTTTGTGGAATTATAATAATGTGTTTGGTCATGGAGATATGGGCTCCGTAGAAATTTATTAAGGAGGGGCAAGAGTCTAAAATTGCCATGATTGATATATACGAGCTGGTGAGTTTTGAGACGTGTCATGCCGCGAGAACTACATTTATAGGTGACATGAAGAATTTATTATATCACAGGGAATTGATGGTTACCCATTCGATATTTCTTAAAATACATTACTTTGATACTTAAAAAGAACAAATAAACTATTACACAGTAATTGCTAAAGCCATAGTACTGTCTCACTGCGATTAGCCACTTAGCGCTACGTTTGACTAAACGAGAGATTTAGCGAAATCATGGGAAATTAGTTCTGGAAGTTTACGAGAATTTTTTAATGAATAAAAACTCTGTACTCCAGATTCCAGTCCGCAGCTCGTGGTCGTGCGGTAGCGTTCTCGCTTCCCACTCTCGGGTTCCCGGGTTCGATTCCCGGCGGGGCAGGGATTTTCTCTGTATCGTGATGACTGGGTGTTGTGTGATGTCCGTAGGTTGGTTAGGTTTAAGTAGTTCTAAGTCCTAGGGGACTGATGACCATAGATGTTAAGTCCCATAGTGCTCAGAGCCATTTGAACCATTTTGAACCAGATTCCAACGGGGATGGGACAAGTGCGAGTGTATGGTGACGCCTGTGTATGGGGACAAATATTTCTAGTAATTTATCAAATTTTAGATCATCAACACATAAAAAGTTATGATAATATTTTTTTTTTTGTTCAACCTCAATTTTCTCAACAAGTTTTCGTGAGTGACGTTTGACGCTTCTTGAACCGGTTTTCCATCCACCTTTGTTCTGCTTGCGACAGAGTACAGTAATTATCCCAGCAGCAGCGTCTTTATCGTCCAACATACCGAAGCACAATATTACTGCATAATATTACTTACAATATTATGCAGCAGTCTAGGGACAACTTCAGCTATGTTGGAAAAATATTATTTTACAGTATCATTCACCGTCTAGGCTGTGTTTGACACTGATATTGTTATAACTCTGAACTGAACTTCGTACATCTTCGTAAACTATCATGGGTGACCGGATTCACAACACGATTACCACTTATTACTACTAAATTGTATTTATTATGGATTTGTATGTCACTGCAGCGTCTTTGTATGAATACTGAGACTTTTCCTGAGTTTTATGTTTCAAAATTGTTAACGTTTTTAACCCTTTCAGATCTGAATTTTTTGTGTACGAAGGAAATTTTATGTTTTTTCTGTAATGCTCTGAGGAGATTTTTTAATGATTTTAGACGCAATATTTGTAAACAAATATATACCCATTTAAAAATTATACCTTTTACATTTGGTTTCCTTTTATGGACCAAAATAACTAATTTTGAAATATTCACTTTGTAATAAATAAAACGATAAAAATAAATGTTGTGTGACTAGGGCCTCCCGTCCGGTAGACAGTTCGCCAGGTGCAAGTCTTTCGATTTGACGCCACTTCGGCGACTTGCGCGTCGATGGGGATGAAATGATGATGATTAGGAAAACACAACACCCAGTCCTTGAGCGGAGAAAAATCTCCGACCTAGACAGGAATCGAACCCGGGCCCTTAGGATTAACATTCTGTCTCGCTGACCACTTTTTTTTCTTTTTTTTTCCTCTCTCCATTTACTCGTTGTTGATCGTTGTGTTTGTTCGTTCCGGACGTCACACGACATCCGGTCAAGTTCATTTGTTGATCGTTTCACTCAGTTTTCTTATTACAGAGGCCAATCAGCTCTCTGACCGAACACGCTGAGCTACCGTGCCGGCTAACCACTCAGCTACCGGGGGCAGACAAAAAAAAAACGATCATTTATATTCATGCTAAATAACAACAATAATATTCGCGTATTCTGGCGGTCACAAGCTGCTGGGCGCTGTTACATTTACTTGTTGATAGTTTCATGGTGATACCCAAAAGCTGGCTGCTCTTGTGCACGATGAAAGAGACTGAACATTCACAAACGTGCACATGAGGTTTCCATTGCGGAGAAATATTTCTGTTGCGGGTAAGACACATTAAAGGATATCGTACGAAATTGTAGCCAGTGAGTCTGAAAGGGCTAAATATGATTATATTTATGCATGTCGTTAACTGTTCGGAGGCTGAGGCGACTCCACACGTTACGACCATTGCTTACTTCTCTCAACGTTCGTTCCCAAGTGTGCCGTCTGTTACCTAACTCCTACTGCGCGCGACTGTTATGTGGGTCACTCATTTGCGCTGAAGGCGACTTGATTCCGTGCAATAACGTCTACTAAAAGTGTTCAGAAAGTAATGTCTCGTTTATCATGGAAACGTCACAACACATCGTCATAACAAACAGCCACCGGAACAGAAATTCTGCAAAGAAACCGGAGCCAACTGCTAGTCTAAAGGATAACCGCCGGTCGCCGTTGGCGTTACAGTTAGTCTTTTTCGCGGCCCTGGCATTTGAGGATCGCTGTCCTTGCCTCGGCTGCTTCTCCGTACGGCCCTTCTCCCTGTCGCGGCGCCGGGCGCCAGCTCGCTGAAACGTCTGTGCTATCGGCATAGTGATGCGGTTTCTACATATTCGTGCCTGCCGTGGAAACCATTGTGCTGTGCATGGTGGAGAGTACTTTGAATTTTCGCTACTTCCAGTTCCGCTCGCAAATAGAGCGAGGGAGAAAAAATTGCCTGTTGTAGTATATAAGGGGCGATCAAAAAGTTTCCGCTCGAAGGCAGTACACTCCGGAATCGGTGTGCCACTCAGCCAAAATGGCCGAGAGCATCGAGGCAATCATTGCTCGGACGCACCAAGTTGAAGACACCCGGTTGATAAAGCACCGTGCCCTGCTGCCTGAAGAAGTCCGAAAGTCCTGCTGCACGATCCTGTCCGACAGGGATCTTCTACAAATCTGTGTGTTTTTTAAGGGACCAAAGGTGTGATAATCGCGCTATTCGTCCACGAGACTCAGAGGGCCATAGACACGGGTTCCGAGGTAGATGCCGTGTGTCTTGACTTCCGCAAGGCGTTCGATACAGTTCCCCACAGTCGTTTAATGAACAAAGTAAGAGCATATGGACCATCAGACCAATTGTGTGATTGGATTGAAGAGTTCCTAGATAACAGAACGCAGCATGTCACTCTCAATGGAGAGAAGTCTTCCGAAGTGAGAGTGATTTCAGGTGTGCCGCAGGGGAGTGTCGTAGGACCGTTGCGATTCACAATATACATAAATGACCTTGTGGATGACATCAGAAGTTCACTGAGGCTTTTTGCGGATGATGCTGTGGTATATCGAGAGGTTGTAACAATGGAAAGTTGTACTGAAGTGCAAGAGGATCTGCAGTGAATTGACGCATGGTGCAGGGAATGGCAGTTGAATCTCAATGTAGACAAGTGTAATGTGCTGCGAATACATACGAGAAAGATCCCTTATCATTTAGCTACAATACAGCAGGTCAGCAACTGGAAGCAGTTAATTCCATAAATTGTCTGGGAGTAGGCATTAGGAGTGATTTAAAATGTAATGATCATATAAAGTTGATCGTCGGTAAAGCAGATGCCAGACTGACATTCACTGGAAGAATTCTACGGAAATGCAATCCGAAAACTAAGGAAGTAGATTACAGTACGCTTGTTCGTCCACTGCTTGAATATTGCTCACCAGTGTGGGATCCGTACCAGATAGAGTTGATAGAAGACATAGAGAAGATCCGACGGAGAGCAGCGCGCTTCGTTACAGGATCATTTAGTAATCGCGAAAGCGTTACGAAGATGATAGATAAACTCCAGTGGAAGACTCTGCAGGAGAGACGCTAAGTAGATCGGCACGGGCTTTTGTTGAAGTTTCGAGAATATACCTTGACCGAGGAGTCAAGCAGTATATTGCTCCCTCCTACGTATACCGTATCTCGCGAAGAGACCATGAGGATAAAATCAGAGAGATTAGAGCCCACACAGAGGCATACCGACAATCTTTCTTTCCACGAACAATACGAGACTGGAATAGAAGGGAGAACCGATAGAGGTACTCAAACTACCCTCCGCCACACATCGTCAGGTGGCTTGCGGAGTATGGATGTAGATGTAGATCGCAAATGGAAAGAGCAGGACTATAGGGCAGGTGCTCGAATGGCTCCCACTTGAGTTGGCGTAGCTTCTTCGTCACGACATTTGCGATATGGGGACGTGCGTTATGAAGCAGCAGCATTCTTTTCGCGCACCTTTCCACAACGATGGTTTCCGATGGACATACTGCCGCATATACATTCTTCATACTCCGATGGGTGTCAAACACCGGTAGACATCCATCAGAGTATGAAGAATGTATATGGTAGCCAAGAAAAGAGTAAGAGCACGTTAGTCTTGTTTGGACGCATTTGGTCATACCTTCACCATAATCCACGTCTCCGCATTTACCGTCCTCAAGGCGGAAGGCACGAATTCCACACTAATCCCTTTCCCACATATTGGTTCTTATATAGGGTGTTCAGAAATTCCTATTACAAACTTATAGGACTTGTAGAGGGTTGCCAGTACATAATATTTTGAATAGGGACCCATGTCCGGGAATGTACAATTTCCGTTCTACGATGGTTTCAATTAAGATTTTTCACTCAGTCACTTCTGCTTGAGGAATTGAATTCGGCGTGACGCAATAGAATTATTAGGTAACATTTGGAAAGTAAACATAACGAACATCCATTAATCATTTAAGCACATTTGTTTGTATTAATCCTTAAATACAAGGGCTATTCGGAAAGTAAGGAACGATAGGTCGCGAAATGGAAACCACAGTGAAAATCAAACCTGTTAGATTTGCAACAGTTAGCTACAGCTTCCAGCTACTTATCTCCATGGTCGCCGATATGACTTGGACGTTTGTCGTAGCGTTGTACCAACTTTCCAATACCTTCGTTTTAGAAGGCAGCCGCCAGTACTTGCCGCCAATTCTCTACGCTGGCCTACAGCCCGTTGTCTGTGCCAAAATGTTGTCTTCATAGCCAGAAGGTCATGTGAGCAGAGATGAAACTCAGAGGGAGACAATTACGGGCTAAATTGTGCAGAATATGGCTGAGAATTGTCTTGAAGAAGAAATCGCACGACAGTTATGTAATGTTGGCTGCATAGCTTCAGGCGAAATTTCTCACCAGGACCTCGTACTTGGCGGGAGACACTATTGTTGTAGGTATCTTTATGTGCTCCCTGTGAGCTCAGAACTAAAAAGAACGACGTAACGCGATCGACAGGCATACCAGAGACACTGCCCAACACACCTGTGTGAAATTTCATCGAACTTCCACTGTGATTTCGAGTTCGCGACTGATCGTTCCTTACATTCCGAATAACCCTCGTATTACGTGTTTACGTTATTCCAAAAACAAAAAAGAGCCCATCATATTGTACGTACAAGACAGCACTGATGCATTACAGCAGCAGATCGATGTGGCGACCACGAACGTTGTTACAGAGATTGTACCTACGAGGCATCTGCTGTACCCACTATCTGTTCCACCTGATGTCTCTTCAGTTTCTCGTGCAGCGGCCAGAACTCGTGTCAGCAGATCTTCCAAAGGCTCTACAGGAGTCTCCTAAATTAAACTTCGCATACGACCCAACAAGGAGCAGTCCATTGGAGCTAAATCCGGCGATCGTGGGAGCCACAGAGTTGAACCATCTCGGCCTATCCATCTTTCATCATATCGTCGCTCGAGATGTCCCCGAAGAGCACGTGGGTAGTGAGGAGGTACACCATCAGGCTGAAACCACATTTCCTGAAGGACATTCACTGGAACAGTTTCCAGACACGGGTCTAATACGTTTTGTAGAGAGATCAAATTTGCGGGACCAGTTAGCTTGAGTGGAAGCAGACGTGGATGTAAGAGGGGCGTTTGAAAAGTCCGTGCAAAAATAAAAACTACTTACATGTTTGGGGTAAACCTTTTTTATTTTTCGACATAGTCTCCTCTTAGACTTATACGCTTCATCCAACGCTGTTCTAATTTGTTGATCCCTTCCGAATAATAGGAATTGTCCAAGTCTGCAAAATAGCTATTAGTTGCTGCAATCACCTTCTCGTTTGAATAAAATCTTTGTCCCGCCAGCCATTTCTGCAAATTAGGGAACAAATAGTAGTCCAAGGGAGCGGTTGGTGGTGATTTAAAGATTAAAGGGACCAAAATACTAAGGTCATCGGTTCCTTGTTGCATAAGCACACAGAGCATATTTAAACCATCCACCAGACAGGCTGAGCACTAAAAAAAAATTCCGGGGGAATAAAAGCCCCAAGGTCAACGGTAAGGCAACATGGAAAATGGAACACAGCGACAAAAACAACATATAGAAGAGAGGCAAAAAGAATTAATACTGTACAGCAGAGAACCGTGGCTGGCTGATCACGAAAATAAAAGAATGAGCCAGCCACTCTGCAACACGTTAAAACCTCCAGCCTAAAAGATTAGGGTGGAGTCGAATTACAACACAAAACTAAGTAAAATATACACCACAAAAGAGGGCGACGCAATGGATCTATAAAAGCCGCTTGCGGGAATAAAACTTAAAACCCGATCTGCCATAGAGACATTGTCACCTAAAAGAGATGATAGATCACCTAGGAGATTAAAAGTTCGCCTGAGGGCGGTTAAAAGAGGACATTCCAACAACATATGGGCCACTGTCATGTTTGCACCACAGCGACAATTAGGGGGGTCCTCTCGACGCAGCAGATGACCATGCGTCAGCCAAGAGTGACCAATGCAGAGCCTACAGAGAACAACAGAATCCCTGCGAGAGGCCCGCATGGAGGAACCTCACACAGTCATGGTCTCCTTTACTCACCGCAGCTTGATGGTGCAAACAGAGTGCGCCATTCGTCTCCCCACATCCCAAAGACCCGACGGTGCAACACCGATCGGAGATCAGTTGCCGGGAGGCCGATCTCCAGCGTCAGTTTGCGGGTAGCCTCTTTGGCTAACTTGTCGGCGAGTTCGTTTCCCGCTATCCCAACGTGTCCTGGGGTCCATATGAACACCACCGAACGTCCACGCTGCTCAAGACCGTGAACGCACTCCTGGGTGGCAACAACAATGGGATGGCGTGGGTAGCACTGGTTAAGAGCCTGCAGACTACTGAGAGAGTCACTGCAAATGACGAAGGACTCTCCAGTGCTGGTACGAATACGCTCAAGGGCCCGAAAAATGGCTGTTAGCTCTGCGGTGTAAACACTGCAGCCTTCCGGCAAGGAGCGCTGGTCTACATAGTCCGCATGAGCATAAGCGTACCCTACATGGCCATCAACCATCGAGCCATCGGTATAGATAACTTCCGAGTCACGGTATGCGCCTAGGAGAGCAAGAAATTGGCGGCGCAAGACTGCAGGAGGAACTGAATCTTTTTGCCATCTTGAAAGTTCCAGCCGAAGCTGCGGCCGACGAATACACCAAGGTGGTGTATGTGGGTGGACCTGGAAAGCAGATGGAAGAGGCAAAGACTCGAGTTCACTAAGGAGTGACCAAACACGGATCCCAATTGCATGGCCTGATCGCGGCCGCCGGTGTGGGATATGGACTGCCGCATTAGCGAAAAGGAGACGGTAGTTAGGGTGACGGGGCGAACAACAGACGTGTGCAGCATAGTTAGCTAAGAGTTGTTGACGCAGACGCGAAGTGGAGGAACCGCAGCCTCAGCAAGTAGGCTATTAACAGGGCTGGTGCAGAATGCTCCTGTCGCCTGTCGAACCCCACAGTGGTGAACGGAGTCCAGCAGTTGTAACGCTGAGGGCGACGCTGAGCCATACGCCACACTCCCATAATCGAGTCGGGACAGCACGAGGGCTTTGTAGAGCTGCAGCAGCGTATTACGATCTGCACCCCAAGTTGTGTTGCTGAGGCAGCGGAGGGCATTCAGATGCTGCCAGCACTGACGCTTAAGCTGAAGAATATGTGGAAGCCATGTAAGCCGGGCATCGAACAGCAATCCCAGAAAACGGTAAGTGTCAACAACCCTGAGCATGGCATCCTGAAGATAGAGCTCAGGGTGGGGATGGACAGACAGTTCGACGCCGACAAAAGTGCAGAACACAAGTCTTCGCAGGAGAAAAGTGAAACCCATGGGCGAGGGCCCACACCTGCGCCTTGCAACCTACGTTCTGCAACACTAATGGTGGAGGAGCTGAAAAAGATGCAGAAATCGTCAGCATATAACGTGGGTGAGACAGACGACCCTACTGCTGCTGCAAGGCCATTAATGGCCACAAGGAAAAGTGGCACGCTCAATACAGAGCCCTGTGGTACGCCGTTTTCCTGGACATGAAGTGAACTATGGGATGTGCCAAGTAAAACGCGGAATGTCCGAACATATAAAAAATTTTGTATAAAAATGGGGAGAGAGCACCGGAGATCCCACCTATGCAACGTGGCGAGAATATGGTGCCGCCACGTCGTGTCATATGCTCTGGAGAGGTCGAAAAAGATGGAGACTAGGTGTTGGCGCCTGGAAAAAGCAGTGCGGATTGCAGACTCAAGGAAGATCAAAGTATAGGTGGTGGAACGCCCCTGGCGGAAGCCGCTATGGTACGGAGCCAGGAGACCCCGAGACTCGAGCAGCCAACACAGCCGTCGACTCACCATACGTTCCAGCAGCTTGCACAGAGCGTTGGTTAAGCTGATGGGCCGATAGCTATCCACATTAAGTGGGTCCTTACCAGGCTTCAGCACCGGAACGATGGTACTTTCTCGCCACTGAGACGGAAAGACACCATCGCCCCTTATACGGTTGAAGATGCCAAGAACACATCGCAGACAGTACGGGGACAGGTGTTTGAGCATCTGATTGTGGATGCCATCTGGCCCAGAGGCTGTATCGGGGCACCGTGCCAGGGCGCTTTGGAGTTCCCACGAACTAAACGGGACGTTATACGCCTCAGGGTGACGAGAAGCAAAAGAAAGTCGTTTGCCTTCTTTCCGGCGTTTTAACGCCCGAAACGCGGGTGGGTAATTCCCCGACGCAGAGGCCTGAACATAGTGCTGAGCGAAATGCTCGGCGATTGCATCGGCATCGGTGCATAGCGCCCCGTTGATGGAAAGCCCTGGGACACTTGTAGAGTGCTGCAATCCAAAGATGCGCCGAATCTTCATCCACACCTGGGAGGGTGAAGTACGGGAACCAATGGTGGAAACGTACCTCTCCCAGCACTCCTGTTTCCGCCGTTTGATGAGCCTCCGGACCTGAGCACGGAGACGTTTGAATAAAATTAGGTTCTCCAAAGACGGGTGCCGCGTATGTCGCTGAAGAGCCCGCCGACGTTCTTGAATGGCTTCAGCGACCTCTGGCGACCACCAGGGCACTGACTTTCGCCGGGGGCACCCTAACGAACGAGGAATGGTACTTTCCGCAGCGGAAACAATCGCTGCAGTCAGTGTCTCAACCGTCACATCGATGGTACCGTCGGGGAGAGATTCAACAGTGGCAGCAGAGGAGATCACTCCCAGTTTGCCTTGCTAAATGCCCATCTGGGCAAGCGTTCGGGGGAGCGACACTGGGGTAGTGAAAGGAAGATGGGAAAATGGTCATTATCACACAAGTCGTCATGTACTCCCCAGTGGACCGATGGTACAAGCCCTGGGCTGCACAACGACAGATCTATGGCCGAGAACGTGCCATGCACCACACTGAAATGTGTGGCGGCGCCAGTGTTTTAGAGGCAGAGGTCGAGTTGGGAGACGAGATTCTCGACATCTCTGCCTCGGCCAGTAATCTTCGTTCCATCCCACAGGGGATTGTGGGCGTTAAAATCCCCCAGGAGAAGAAAAAGCGTGGGGAGTTGGGTGACACGTGCAGCCATTTCGGTCAGGGGGACTGTACCACCTGGAGGGAAATAGACACTGCAGACGGTTATGTCCTGGGTAGTCCTTACGTGGACAGCCACAGCTTCCAATGATGTTTGAAGGGGCACAGGAGCACTATATACAGAGGTGAGGACATACACACAGCCTCCACCTGACACACTATTGTAAGTGCTACGGTTACAGTAATAACCCCTGTATCCTCGAAGGGGAACCAGGTATCTTGGAGGGCAATGCATAAAGCAGGTTTCATGCTTAGAAGCTGACGTAGCTCAGGTATATGGCTAAAATAACCGCCACAATTCCACTGAAGGATTGTACAAAGCGTGTCCTGTAGGTGCATGAAGGCACTGGAAAGGCAAATTACTTCGCAGAGTCACATGCTGTCACCGACTGAGTGACTGACGTCGCAGCTTCCATAGTTTCTGAGGAGATGGCTAGATCCAGGTCATCAGGGGACGCAAAGATCTCGACCTCATCCTCAGAGGCTGAGCTGACAGGAAGCGGTGGCGCGGGAACCACTGGGTCCTTATTCTTCTTAGAGAGCTTCCTCTTGTCTTTGGGAGGAGGGTTCGCAAGCTGGGAGGGCTTTCCAGACGTATTGTCAGGAACAGAGGAAGAGCGTGAAGCCCTTCGACCAGCAGCTGGTGGCTTCTTCGGCCACTGGCTAGTGTCTTGTGAGACATTGGGGAAGTCCTTGGAAGGGACTCCACCAAGGGACCCCTTTCGAACGAGTGAGACCGGAGGAGGCTGTTGCTTCTCCAGCTGAGTAGCCGGAGAGGGCTTTCGCTTCACCAGCTGAGTAGCCGGAGAAGGCTGTCGCTTCTCCGGCTGAGAGGTGGGGACTGACATACCCAGTTGTTCGTGGCGCACTGCTCCCAAACTGGGTGTTTCGAGAGTAGTGGAACAGAGAGTGGCCCTTACCAGCGGTGGGGCAGGCGTAACTTGATTGCTCTGTGGGCCAACTGAGAAGGGAGTCTTTGCAGGAACTGGTGGCGGCAGTGTTACAGTAGCATAACTCCTCAACATAGGTGTGGGGTTGAGTCGTTCTAGCTTCTTCTTTTCCTCTTGGTAAGTTAAACGGTCCAGGGTCTTAATTTCTTGTATCTTCCGCTCTCGTTGGTAGACTGCACAGTCTGGCGAGCAGGGAGAATGATGCTCCCTACAGTTAACGCAGGTGGGAGGCGGAGCACATGGAGCATTGCGATGCGAAGGTCGTCCACATTCTCGACATGTGGGGCTGGCAGTGCATCTGGAGGACATGTGTCCGAATTTCCAGCACTGGAAGCATCGCATAGGGGGCGGGACACAGGGCTTGACATTGCACCGGTAGATCATGACCTTGACCTTCTCAGGCAAGCAGTCGCCCCCCAAGACCAGGATGAAGGCACCGGTAGCGATGCTATTATCTTTGGGCCCCCTAAAGACACGACGGAGAAAGTGTAGACCTCGTCGTGCCAGGTTCTTCCATAGCTCGTCATCAGACTGTTGCAGAAGATCTTTATGAAAGATAATCCCCTGGACCAAATTTAAGGACTTATGGGGAGTGACGTTAACGGGGATGTCACCGAGCTTCTCACAGGCGAGTAATGCCCGTGACTGTGCAGACGAAGCTGCTTGTATCAGGATGGCCCCGCTCCTCATTGTGGAAAGAAACGCCACTTCCCCAAACTTATCTTCAAGATTGTTCACAAAGAAGAGAGGCTTAGTCCCCAAAAACAACAAAAACGATTCCCCATCGGTTCTGCTGCACACAGGGTATTGCGGTGAATATGGCTCCTGTCTGTCCGCTGCCCTACGTCCCTCCCATGGCGTGGCTAGGTAAGGGAACGATTTGTGGTTATATGTCACAGCGTTAAATTCTACCTTACCGCGCTTACACACGTTGGCGGTCGTGCGACCACCGCACTGACACTTCACCCGCTTCATTGGGGGGCATCCGCCGCGATGCCACCCACTCCGACCAGGGGCTCTCCCCACGGGCGCCACCCAGCCGCAGCAAAGGTCACCTGGCAGGATGGCCGTTGCCGGGAGTCCCGATGCCCCAGAGAGACGGGCATTTACTCCTTGGCTTATGTGGGGAGGTGTCAGCTCAGGCATCGGTAGTACGATCCCTGTGTTGTCAGGGGGCTACAACCTAGAGGGTTCATGACGACCCCACCACAACGGGCTGGCTACCGTGCTGGAGTTTGGGTGCCATTGGAAGTCCATAGTTATCGTGGGTGCAGATGGTGATGCACTAAGGGTGTAACTTACGCAACCCATCAGATGTGTATGCCCAAAATGAGGGATGGAGGGTGCAGTTACGACGCCAAGACGATGAAGAGTGCCAAGGTCTTAGGGCACAGAGGAGTGATGATGCACCACATAAGGTGTCCTTCCCCAAAAGGCTCGAACTTCTGTTGAATTTGGAAGAATAGAGGTCAAACCCTAATGGGGACCATCACATTAAAGGCCGAAACAGTTGAGGCTCCTTTTAGTCGCCTCTTACGACAGGCAGGAATACCATGGGCCTATTCTTACCCCCAAACCCACAGGGGGACCAAGGGAGCCAAGTCTGGAGAATAGGGGGGATGTGAAACGAATTGTAGACCTATTTCTATTAATTTTGCGACCATAACTGCTGAGGTGTGTACTGGTACATTGTCGTGATGGAAAAGGACTTTTTGCGGTCGAATCGCCGCCGGTTTTCTTGCAGCTCGGCTTTCAAACGGTCCAGTAACGATGAATAATATGCACCTGTAATAGTTCTATCCTTTTCCAGATAGTCGATGAGGATTATCCCTTGCGAATCCCAAAAGACAGTCGCCATTACCTTTCCGGCCGAAGGAATGGTCTTCGCCTTTTTTGGTGCAGATTCTCCATTGGTAATCCATTGTTGTTTGGTCTCAGGAGTGTAGTAATGTATTCATGTCTCATTCACAGTGACGAAACGACGCTTAAAGTCCTGCAGGTTCTTCCTGAACAGCTGCAAACAATCCTTGCAACACTTCACACGATTCCGTTTTTGGTCAAGCCTGAGCGATCGCGGAACCCATCTTGCCGATAGCTTTCTCATATCCAACTTTTTATGTAAAATATTATGTACCCGTTCATTCGACATGCCCACAGCACTAGCAATCTCACACACCTTAACTCTTCTGTCATCCATCGCCATGTCATGGATTTTATCAAAGATTTGTGGAGTCGTAACCTCCATAGGGCGTCCAGGACGTTCAGCATCACTTGTGCCCATATAGCCACTCCGAAAATTTCGAAACAACTTATAAACTGTTTTAATCGAACGTGCAGGGTCACCGTGATGTTTATCAAGCTTCTCTTTAGTCTCCTGAGGTGTTTTGCCTTTCATAACGTAATGTTTCATCACCACACGAAATTCTTTTTCGTCCATTTTTTGACAATCACTCGACTTCCTTGATTCACACGAATGTCAAACACAAAGAAATTGACCAATATGATTGGAACTTGGTGTGCGTTCTTTAAAAAGATGCTACTAACTAAATATGACCTCGATAGGTGCCGGTGGTGCCATCTCTCGGACTTTGCAAGGACTTTTCAAATGCCCCTCGTATTATATATTTGAACTGAAACTGTCGTAGAACATAAACGGTACGTTTCTGGACGTAGGTTTCCATTCAAAATGTTATGCACTTACTCCCCTCTACCAGACCTAGAAGTTTGTAAGGGGAGTTTCCAAACACCCTGTGAACCAGCATAGAAGTGGCGCTACTTTGCATATACGCTGCAGCAAAGCGCTCAAATGGAAACTTTCTGATCGCCTCTTATATTTTCTGTTAACACGTTAGTTGTCGCGGGGACATTGGCAAGTCTGCAAGTGATGATCGAAGGGACCGCTGTGTTGTGAATAAGTCTACGGATACCAGCGACTGTATGCTGGCCCCTACCTCAGTTGTACAAGAGGTTGGATTCTTCCTAGACGTCGGCGAAGGGGGCCCGAAGATGGCCTAATGCAACGGTGAAACTGGTAGCACACATAAAAAACTGCAAATTTAGAAGGCTGAAGGTGTTTTGATTTGAAATTTCATATATATTTGTATTTTCTGTTTGATCTAAGCTATTGAAGTATTAATAAACGTAAAAAAATGTTAGCTGTTTCACTGTGTACAGCACATGATACATATGAAATATTTGCAATGTTTCTTTCAAATTGTTATTTAAAGTTCACTTTTTAATTAGTCACAAAATTATTATTGTTTTATTCCAAAATTTGGTGAAGAACTGTTCCTTTACATAAATACAAATAATTTGTTGTGTTGTTTCTTGTTGTGGTCTTCAGTCCAGAGACTGGTTTGATGCAGCTCTCCATGCTACTCTATCCTGTGCAAGCTTCTTCATCTCCCAGTACCTACTGCAACCTACATCCTTCTGAATCTGTTTAGTGTATTCATCTCTTGGTCTCCCTCTACGATTTTTACCCTCCGCGCTGCCTCCAATACTAAATTGGTGATCCCTTAATGCCTCAGAATATGTCCTACCAAGCGATCCCTTCTTCTAGTCAAGTTGTGCCACAAATTTCTCGTATCCCCAATTCCATTCAATACCTCCTCATTAGTTATGTGATCTACCCATCTAACCTTCCGCATTCTTCTGTAACACCACATTTGTTGTGTGAGACACAATTTGTGCAAAACCATCAAAAGCGTAATTTAAGTTTCATTGTGTACTACTTTCACCTACTCACCACAAAGTCACAACTATGGACCTCAAAACGACATGTGCCCTGTAATTGAAATTAGAGTATATTGCTGGTTGTGGAGCATTTTTTAAGGAGGTGAAGTTTCACTCCATTTCAGTCGGAGTCCCATGTTGCTCCAGTTGGATAAAGAGTGAGGGAATTCCAAGCAGCCAGTCTCTATGGTCACTGGGTGATATCGCCTCCTCGAATGCCACAAATAGGTTGAGTCATCTGTTTCACTTGTGATACTTTCTGGATAAGCCATAAGTTTATAGTATGATTTAAAAAGTCACTTTGGCCTCGTAATAGAGCAAACAATGTGCTATCTAACTTATCAACTTCTTAGCTGCAGGCACCTATAATGAAACTTTGTGGTTTTTTGGTTCTAATATAGTTAGCCCAGACCGTTTTAATACTTTTTATGCAGTCTCCATTAATTAGTGCATTATGAAGTAATTCTTCACTATTATAAATCATTTTAGGTGTAAAAAATTACAAATTCATAATGCTACATATTAAAAATTTTACGAACAGCATAAATTAAGTGAACTTTGGCGGATAATGAACATAGTCTTTGATGTCACTTTACTTCATTCAAATCTTCAGAAGAACAATACACAATTAATCGATTACCTCCCAGCTCAGCGAAGCATTTTACTGCTAAGAGAAGCATGATAGTCCCCGTGGTACATATTCAAACCACAACAATAACATCCGAAAGAATGAGCTTCACAACAATGAATCATCTGTAAGAGTTGTATAGATCTTGCGTAGCACCACTGGTCTATAAGGTCGCCAGATTTCATATTTTTTTTTTTTTCTTTAGATGGGCGCTTGTGAATGACTGAATCTATGTGCATCCCCTTCCAATAGCTTTGTGTGCAGTGACTCAAGACATCACACGTAAACGAATGAGACGAGTTTGACTATCATATAGATGTTTTTCGTGTGTTTGGGGAATGGCACATTTAACATTTGTGCAAGGTAAATGAAAGATTTGATCGTAAAACCGTAAAAACCGTACCCCGAAGTTGCATGTGCATGCTTGTAAAAAGCATACCATTGTAAAATGTTATGTTTTTTTTTGTTTTGTAGTCCTATGTGTATGCTACAGTTCACCCCAAGATCCTTCAACCAGAAAGTGAAGTCTGATAAAATCAGATTAATGTTTTTGAAACAGTCTGTGCATCAACATGGAAAGAAGGACACTGCGAGTGGCGTTTCATCGTTGGTGCCAATGTAACTTCTATTCGCAGTGGGTCATTCAATCTGTGTGATTCCGTCAACAGTCAAATGCTTTCCTGGCGAAGACAATGGTGGATCTTGTCGAAAGCTCGGATTTTCATAGGAGATTACAGAGAGAAGTGCACCGGGTCATTTAACTCAACGAATACGTCGCGAAAGATTTTCTCATTGTACCGCGCAAAAGTATGCGGGTGCCTATCTGTCTGCGTGAGCAGGGACACGTTCAAAGACCATGCAACCGCAAAGCTATGACACGTCTCGCTTACATGACGCTCTGATGTAGATAAACACCGCTCCGTTCTTCGCAGAACGTGCGTGCTTTGCACAGAAAGCTGATACGGCAACTGACGCAGTAGCTAACGGCAGACAGTTGTCGACTTCTTCAGTTCCATCTTGTAACTGACGCTCTTGAGGAAACTATGGACTAAGGGTCTCAAAAACGTATCTTCACAGCATCAACAAAATTCTCTGTCTGCTTAATGTAACTATAAAATGTAACACTTTTCTTAATATTCTGCAGCAGGCTCCTTTTTATTCACGAACCAGTTTTCGGCCTATTTTCAGTCAGACCACTTCAGGTGAGAGCTTTCGGTCACAGCCATAGGTGAAAAGTAATATTTTAGATTAATTGTATTTCTAAAGTGTTGCGAACATTTTTTTAAAATTCTTATACATGCTTAACGTCATAAGTCGGAACTTTTATATGAACCTTAGACCAGATATTAGGTAGACAGCACATGACGTTTTTCTTACTGAAGTGTTTTCAGTCAAGGTTTTTCTATTATAGTGGTGAAGTTGTGTGCAAAAACAGTTTACATCTAAAAACATTTGAAGAGAAGTAACATTCCGTTTCCCAGGTAAAGTCGGTTTAAAAATACCAAAATTTGGTTGCCATATTTTTCTAGATCAAGTCATTACATTGTAGGCTGCAGGTAAGGATGTTTACCTAGGTGTGAATAATCTCCTGTTTAAGACCGTGTATTCGTGTATAAATGTTCCGAATTTATTGATAAAGAACTTTGTATATTTTCCACATAGAAGTAAGTGTAGAATGTATTAAATATTAATTATATTGTCCTTCATTATCACGGTGTCAACTTCGTGAATTCATTATCAATACTGGTTACATTGCTCCCCCAGATAAGGTACGAAGGAATATTTCACTCTCGCCTTGAAAATGAAACACTTTGAAAGCAGTAAACGTTTTTCCCCTGAATGATTTGATACTGAAGCCTCAATAAAACAAACGTGAGATGATATGACACTAGTTTTTAGACTTACTCATCATTAGCAATGGAGTGAAAAAATTGAAAACCACCATGTTCGTAAAATGAGGGAAGAAAGTCATCTACATCAACAGTGAAATGTTAAGATGCATTTTATTTGTGCTTTCATTGCCATTATTGTAAAGAACTTTTAGTTGCTTAAACATATATTTTCATTTTATATGAAACCACATTTGGCTAAAGTTGGTTTCGTTTGCACAAAAATCCGTGAGAAGCACCATGACTAGGGTTGCTGGATATCAGCTGCAATTTTCAGATTATTAGAAGCAGTTATCTCTAGTTAGTGCATAGATAAATGACTAATAGTCACAAAACTGAGAGGAAAACTCTGGTACCAGAATGTGGTATGTATGGGTGTGGACGATAATACCAAATTTTTTTAAAATTTGTATTGATAATCAATGACGATAACTGAGATATATAGTGTTACTGAGGTCTAAATTTCGATGAATAATGAAGATAACTGTCAAGAAATAATAATATTCTCAGTTTCACTACACCCGTTTGCTTGACAATCAACAATTTACGATATATTGTGCTTCTTGCCTTAATATTGTTTAACTACATTCACAGGAATTTAGTAGCAGTAGGCGTGTAATTATGATTGTGGATACAAAGTGACCTTTGATCTTTGAGTTGCCTTCCAGCAGGGACAAGGCAAGGACTTTGAATTTCGATCTAGACCTCGACCCTGAATGCCTTACCTAATCATGTCCCTCCTCTCCCCTCTGCAGTGAACCACAGTGTACTATTAAAATGAGACAGCCAATCACAACTTAGTATTTTAGTGGCCATTAAAATGAAAGACAATCACAGTACAACTACCTTGACCAAGCTCAAAATTATCTGAATGCTCTGAGCTTTTTGCACCATGTAATATAGGTAAGAAATGTGGATGGCTCTGCCTTCGATTACCTAGTTTCAAGTACTTTTCAAGGACGCCGAACTAACCACCTTCGCCTACTTTGCAAGATCGCTATCTAAAATATGAGGTCTGATTGGAAAGTTTCAGGAATGGATCCGCTACTGTTTACTGTTTTGGCGGGCAGGTACATGGAGGGTGGGGAGTGAGTCATTGCCTTGGTCTTGAATGACCTCTGACAGGAAACTGCATTTCCTTCATTCAGTTCGTTATGGCAGCTGGTTGAGTGCGGGTCTGTTAGGGCTTGTTGCCTGATTCTGTCTACGCGAAAATGGACGTAAATACGGAGCAACGGGTTTGTGTGAAATTTTGTTTTAAAACCAGGAAATCAGCGTCTGTGTCTTACGGACTATTAATAACACTTTTGGAGATAACTGTATGAGCCAGTCCAAATGTTTTTGTCTGGTTCAACGGATTTAAAAATGGCCGCGAATCATTTGAAGATAAACCACTGTCTGGACGTCCTTTCACCTCAAAAAGGAATGAAAATGTTGTGAACGTTCGTGACTTAGTGCGCTCTGATCGTAAACTAACAATTAAGGAGATGGCTGATGAGCTTAATTTAAGTTTCTATGCAGTTCAGGCAATTTTAACTGAAGATCTGAACATGCGTCGAGTGTTCGCAAAATCCATTCCAAAAGTGTTGTCAGGTGACCAGAGAAAATATCTTGAAGTGTGCAAAGAACTGATTAATCGGACTAAAAGTCACTCAGATTTGTTTAATAGGGTAATTACAGGTGGCTAATCGTGGGTATATGGATGTGATCCTGAAACCAAAGTGCAGTCTTTGCAGTGGAAGACTCCAGGTTCACCACGACCGAAAAAAGACAGCAAAGTCGGTCGAAGGTGAAGACAATGTTGGTGATTTTTTTTTCAATTTTACCGGTATTGTGCATCATGAATTTACCCCTGGGTGACAGACAATTAAACAGGAATGCTAAAAATGTGTGCTTGAACATTTGCGCGAAGAGGTGCGGAAGAAAAGGTCTGCATTGTGGAAAGACAGGGGTTGGGTGCTACACCAGGACAATGTTCAGGCTCATCGTGCCTTCTCCATCGTTGAATTTTTGAACAAATTCAAAATTCATGTGCTTCCACAAACGCCATATTCCCCTGATTTGGCCCCTGTGGACTTCTACCTGTTTCCTAAACTGAAATTTTTATTCAAAGGGAAGCGATTTGACTCGATTGAAGACATCCAGGGAAATATGGAGAGCGTCCTTAACACACCTCAGGAAAAAAAAAATTCCAATAATGTTTCCAAAAGTGGAAACACCGTTGGAGTCGATGTGTTCAGTCAGAAGGGAAATATTTTGAAGGAGATGTATCACAGTAGCATTAAGTACCACCATTGTACAATTACAAGCCCATTCTTAAAACTTTCCAATCACACCTCATATCAATACAAAAAGATTATTTTAGCATTTTGAAACAACCAGTCACAATGCAGCCACTTTGACTATGCTCGAATATATCAGAATTACACACATTTGAAAGTATTTATACAAAAAATTATGTGAAGTTTGTAACCTGCAATATTTTTCGTCATGCTCAGAAGTATCCACATTATATGAATTTCTTCACTATATCCAAAAGCATTTATTCAAAAATTATTTAAAGCACCACTTGTGTGCTTGCAGAGTTAGAATGGAGACTCAAATTAATTATTTTCCACATCTAAACTGTTCTGTGATGCTTGTCAAGTGTCACAAGGCAGGCGGGCAATAGGAAGACCAAACTCAGTGACTGAGCGTTTTGCTTGTTCCAACAAGTCTTGTTTTGCTAAAATTCTGTGCATTGACTCTCTTAGCTCAGAATAATATGACAAACGAGCCACACTGCAAAACACACACGGGCATTATTACTGACCTAACATACAGCTTAAAGTGAACTTGTCGATACTATTCCATAAAACGTCAAAATGCAAAATAAAATCAACTGTTGTTTTATATTTCTGTTGCTTGTCATCGCCAACAGATGGCTGCACTTGTAAATTGTCATAACTCGATTAATGTAACGTTGTGCAAGACACAGCAGAGTGTAAAACTAATTACTTTCCACATGTATGATGATTGTCAAGTGTCACTGGGTTCTTTTGAAGTCTAAAATGACTGCAAAAGTACGAAGTGCAATGTTTATGTCAAGTATCACAATGTTATTTTCCACATACATACACTTTTTCATGAAACTGGTGTCTAAAACGCGACTGTGAACCACCTCCATGTCTAAATACACCTAGTACAAATAACAGAAAGTTGACATTACAAGTTAGGCATAAATGATCAAAGTCATAAAAGTAACCTGATTGGGATTATAACTGCAGAAAGTACAGTACATGTAAGATCAGACACCAGACAAGTACGCAAACAAGCTGGTAATCTGAATTACTGCAAGAATGTAGTTAATAAGGCTTACTCTTGCTATAAGGCACAATACACCCTCTAGCTGAACAATTTTTTTCTGTGTTAATTGGCTAGTGTTACAGTAGTATCTAAATATACAAAAACGGTGTTGTCATTTATACCTTAGTTAGGTTATTGGTGGTTTATAGAATGAACTGAGATCACCTGTTGTTTTTGGTAGGTTTTCAGTAGCAGTTTAGGGAAAACAAAGAAATATATCACTAGAAAAATATAATCGATGCCTAATATTGCTTTTGAACTAGCCATAGTGGAGGTTAAGACAAAAGAAACTGCTCCAGTATTTACACACACACACACACACACACACACACACACACACTTTATATATGAAGGGGTCGGAGACATACAGTCATAAGTCACACTTTTGTCGAAACTGAGATATTCACGCTATGACATTCTTAACGATGCCCTCCTCATCTTGGACTGAAAAAGTTCCGTCTTTCTCCAACACGTATGAGGTGATGATGCAGTGTAGTTCTATACTCTGTCACCTGGTGTCACTTTCAGAAGATACAGAGTCACAAGCCACATCAAAATGGCTCAATGCTCGCCTACATCTGGAGGTGGAATGCTCACGTTCATCTGGAGGTGCTTCGCACATTCTAGGTGCATATGGCAGTGACAGTAGTGTAAATGAGGATTCTGATCCTTTTGACGGTGGTAGTGATGAGTCTTGGTGTCCAACAAGCAACAGTACTTGCTCAGAACATGTTTCGGTAAATATACAAAACTACTTTTTACTGGTGATCATTGTTCAGTGGCTTGTGACTTTTGTTTCTCGTAACATTGCTCTCACAGTCGATCGTCGCCTTTTGCGTTAATGAGACACCATCAGAGCCTAATTTTAAGGACCAATGATTGTAATAATAATATAGTTTTCACGGCTACAAACTTGTAACAATATTTTTATTATTAGTGCCACTTCAGTGACATCTAATGATTTGTGTGGCTTGTGATTATATCTCACGGGAGTGATTCAAATGGCTCTGAGCACTATGGGACTTAACCTAACTAACCTAAGGACATCACACAACTCCCAGTCATCACGAGGCAGAGAAAATCTCTGACCCCGCCAGGAATCGAACCCGGGCACCCGGGCGCGGGAAGCGAGAACGCTACCGCACGACCACGAGCTGCGAACTCTCACGGAAGTTCTATGACTATTTTTCTATTCGTATTACAGCTTGAAATAAGAAGAGCAAATGAAGTATCACCACAGTAACGAAGCTCTTCAAGAAAAAGAAATCGTAATATTGATCAGTGGAAAAACATTAAGGCCAAACGTCGACGTAACGTGTGTCAGCAGTATGTGTCTTCTAAAACCAACGAGACTGTTGAGGCAACATCTTTGGGAAGTCCCCTGTAGTTGTTGAAATAACTGCTATAGGAAACTAATCGGAGAAGAAGAAAATATTTTCCACTCTTTTTGGGACATAGGAAACTTTAACCCCCACAATACTTACCTAATGTGTTCTATGAAAATGGTACAAAAAAAGCGAAGGTTCGTTTTACTTTTTATAAACACAAATGGACCAACTGTCACAAATTTACTTTACCTAGTTCTGCTTCACATTTCATTCTTTCACAGGTATCCAAAGAAGACTACAAAGCAAATTTCATCTAGAGCTGTGACATTTTCATACAATGTGATAGTAAATGGACTGGAAGCCATGATATGCAAGCAAGCTTTCCTCAGAGTTCATGGTTTGCAGAACCACACAATTTGAGTGAGGAATTTGCAACAGGAAATGAAGTTGGGTCACGCAGTACCAAAAGAAGATGGAAGAGGTTTGTATACTACGTTTTACTATAAGATATTCATTTTAACCAAATAAAATAACGTTAAAGTATAATAATAACATGAAGTAATGCATCAACTCATGTGCTCTTTTCTTTCAGGCAAACATGGAAATCATCCACATAAATTTCAAAACGAAGTCGTGTAAGATGTCAGAGACTTCCTCAATGCTATACCAAAATATAACAGTCACTATAGCAGGCATCAGAACCCAAAAAAGTATGTTTTGGATGTGATCCCACAATTGCATCTTCATTTCGGGACAAATACTCCGAATACTGCAAGGAAAAGGGTGCCCCTACTGCCTCATAAAGCATATTCAGGGAACTTTTTGTGTCCGAATTTAACATAGGCTTCAAACTGCCGAAAAGCGACACATGTTCAACATGTGATGCCTTTCTAACAGCAACGAGTAACTGAGAACTATGTACAGAAGAAATTACACAAAGGAAAAAAACAACATCAGTTGCATCTAAGAAAGGCTAAAGAGAATGTGAAAAAGAATCACGTAATAGCAATGGACATGCAACGAACGTTTCCCACGCCAAAACTAACAGTTGGGCCTGCATTCTACAAGAGAAAAATATGGATGTATAAGTAAGGTATCCACCATTGTGGGTCATGGGATACATGTTTCTGTGGAGTGAGAAGGACGGAGGAAGGGATTCAGATGAAACTGGGAGCTGTTTATTAAAATAATTGGAAATAAACTAACACTCTAGGCAAAAATCTCCACATGATCACAGATAACTGTGAGCGCCAGGCAATGAATTGGTCTCTTATTGTCCTGGAAAGGACTCTCGTTGCCACTAAATGTTTTGAATCTGTGCAGCATTATTTTCCCGTGGTAGGTCATACTAGACTTCCTTGCGATCGATCGTGATATTGGTCGCATTGAAGTTTCTGCGAGAAACAGACGTCCAATAGTATACACGCCAGATGAATGGACAGAAGTAGTCAAATCCGCTAGTCCAAAAAATTTCATTGTGACGAAATAATGTGCTGGAAATAATGTGAACGATGATGACGTAGAAGAACTTCCTTGATTTCACATTTACAGTGTAAAATAAAGTATTAGACTGACTTATCTGTTATGTATGTGTGTATGTAGAAGCTTGGGCGATCTGATGTCATTAATCTCGATACTCTCTCTATTCAGATATGGAGATCCCATTCGTTTTAGGGAAGCTACTCAATTTAAGTTTGAGTATAAAGATCCCTTCACGCTAAGTGTGAAGCACTGCTACTCAGATATGGGAACCTTCATGTCAGTGGATCTACGTAGCAAGAGGAAAGGAAGACCTGCTGAACCAGATCCATTTGAAAAAATGGTTCAAATGGCTCTGAGCACTATGGGACTTAACTTCTGAGGTCACCAGTCCCCTAGAACTTAGAACTACTTAAACCTAACTAACCTAAGGACATCACACACATCCATGCCCGAGGCAGGATTCGAACCTGCGACCGTAGCAGTCGCACGGTTCCAGACTGTAGCGTCTAGAACCGCTCGGCCACCCCGGCCGTCGATCCATTTCAGATGCCAATAAAAAATAGAAAGCCACTTCAAATTAATCAGAAAAAGATTGATGACATACTGTCTCTTATGGCATAAATATCAGCAGCATATCAAAGTTTTTTCCGGCCATGTGCTGGAAATAATGTGAACGATGATGACGTAGAAGAACTTCCTTGATTTCACATTTACAGTGTAAAATAAAGTATTAGACTGACTTATCTGTTATGTATGTGTGTATGTAAAAGTGCAAAAATTGTTGAAAATTACTAGTTGTTATATAATTTTCAAAATAAAATCCTTAAAACGTATTTTGTGTTCAAAATTATTTTCAGGGAGACCCAGTCATAAGCCATTTTCCACCACATCATAATTAAAATGACATAAAATGACATAAAATGTTACATAACAGAAAGAAGAACATGTATTTTACACAAGGTTTGCAATGTATTAAAGTATAATAAAAAAGCAAGAAGTAAGTGTAGTTCTGTTTTCAACATTTTTATACCTTCATGAAACTTTAAAGTTGCTGTATCTCAAAACTAGTTGAATGTGGCTTATGACTATAACTTTCTGACCCATTCATATATAAACACCAATTTGGGAAGGAAAAAGACGTTTTAACGATTTTATTGTGATGTATCACTTAAACTGGAGAACGTCTGCTTTGTGTGCATCGTCATATTTTCGCGGCGCAAAGGCTGTTCCATAAAATTTCGGGCGTGCAGCTGCATAAATTGAACTTTTTCTTCTACTATTTTGGCTGAATATCGTCCAGCCATCTTCAGAGTGAGCCGAGGTGACTGACGCTCCAGCACTTGCTCCGTCCTTTTAAACCCGCGGACCGAACCGCTGGGCATGCGGCCACAGATCACAAGGCGCAAGAGACGTTGATTGGCGGCAAAGAGGTATGACATATGCATGGAATTAGATCTATGGCTGCGCAGTCGATCCACACAGTGATATCGATGTAGCACTGCCAGCTGCATCGCCGCGATGCATTTGTGATTTAATTACAGAAACGGCCGAATTCCATGATTTGTCCAAGCTGAAGCCGCTATCTCTGTTAATTAAATTCGTCGGCAACCGAATTTCAATTGCTTCTTTCACTACTGAGTCCCAGAAAGATGAGGTCGAGGCTATAATTTCGACGTTATCTTACACCATAGAGCTCCCATTGTCAATACAGTGCACCGCCACCGCAGATTTATTAGGCTGTAAGAGCCGGGTGTACCTGCGGTGCTCTGTGCATCTCTCCTGGACTGTACGTGACGTCTGTCCGATGTATGAACGGCCGCACCCACAGGAGATCTTGTAAACAAGCCTGGGGTTTACAAGATCTCCTGTGAGTGCGGCCGTTCATACGTCAAACAGACGGCACGTATAGTCCAGGAGAGATGCGCAGATGGCGGTCGTGACGTCAACTGATGACGCTAGTACCGTTATCCAAGATGGCGGCTTTTAGCGGGAAAGTGCCAAACCCCCTGCCACGCCCCCTTGGTGGGAAGTTTGAATTTTGGCAGGTAATTCAATTATGTGCTTCTATGGGTCACCTGGCTGTCCCCTGCCCCCCCCCCCTCCCCGGCGCCCTTTCCGACTTTTTGCATGATGGCGTGTTATCCTCTTGGAAAATGGTAGGGAATTTCGAATTTTGGAGGGAATTTTGCTCTAAGCGGTTACTCTCCCGCTGAGGGAGTTAGTATGGTGTTGTCCCCACCAGAGACTGCTCATAATGTCATTCAATTCGAATATATTTTTTAAAAAATTGTTTAAATTTGTCGATGTTTAAATTTATTATTTGTCAGCAGCATTAGTGGCTTAGTGTGGTGCTACCACCACAAGAGGCTGAGATATCAGTGCTTGTTGAGGTGTCAGTGTGGAAGGAGCATGTGTTCAATTAGCGAGATATTGGTCAAGACGGGGGAATTTTCATAGCTGTATTACATGCACTCATTCAGCCGAGGAATGCATCCACAGCTCACTACATGAAGAATGGAAGCGAGCATTAGCGCTTGAATATATGAAGAGGAAGAACACGGTCCTGCAAATAAATGCTTTGGATCGAAATGCATTAAAGGTGCATTACACTACGCATGGAAACATCTGTCTCTGCTGAAACTGTCTGTCATTTCTAAAACCTATGTATAAGCTCAGCTCAGCTATTGTGCACACCTTGTCTATAATATAGCCCCACAAAAAGGAGTCGCATATGTTCAGATCTGGAGAATATGGCAGCCAGTCGAGGCCCATGCCAGAATGCCGTCCCCAAGATGCTCCTCCAGGACATCACACAGTCTTCTACTTCTATCGGGTGGAGCTCCGTCTTGTATGAACCACATCTTGTCGAAATCAGGGTCACTTTGGATAATGAGGATAAAATCATCTTCCCAATCCTTCACGTACCATTTGGTGGTCATCGTGCCATCAAAGAACATCGCACCTTGTATTCCGTGACTGGACATTGCACACAAACACAGTCATATGTTGAGGGTGAAGAGACTTCTCGAACGCGAAATGCGGATTCTTAGTCCCCTAAATGTGCAACCAGTTTGGCTTATTGAAGAACCCATCCAAATAAAAGTAGGCTTCATCGCTAAACCAAAGCATGCTTGCGTATACTATTTCCCTTCGTGCCCCTCAGCCAAGTGTGCAGTTTGGTCAGAAGTTATGACGATTTTGTTTCATATATTCCGATAATGGTCACCCTGTAAGAATCGCAGGCTCCTGACAGACCATCTTCCACAGATGCTAGAATACGTTCCTCGGCAGACTAGGAGGAACATGTAGTACCAACGTGATGGCTGTCCAGCCCATAGTGCACGAAGTGCTACAACATGTCTTCACGAATTGTTTCCAATTCGTTAGATTGGATGATGTGTTCATTGGCCGGCCTATTCCCTGATTCAACACCTGCAGACTTTTCCCGTGGGGAAAGCTGAAACACGCTGTCAGTAAGGACATATTAACTGCACCCGACGATATGCAACGACGTATTACTGCAGCCTGCTCGGACATCTCCGCTGGAATGCTAGCACGTGTACAGCAGTCGTTCCATACCAGAATGGAAGTGTGTATTGCCGCTGCCAGTGGTCATTATGAACACAACCTGTGATGGTCAATTGTCCAGTTACTGGTCAGAATCCACAGTGTATGCACTTGTGTCAAGTGCTTCAAGTGGCTCTGAGCACTATGGGACTTAACTTCTGAGGTCATCAGTCCCCTAGAACTTAGAACTACTTAAACCTAACTAACCTAAGGACATCACACACATCCATGCCCGAGGCAGGATTCGAACCTGTGACCGGAGCGATCGCGCGGTTAAAGACTGTAGCGCCTAGAACCGCTCATCCACTTCGGCCGGCGCACTTGTGTCGTTCTTTAGTATGTGCTATCACAGGTCTTGTACATGTGACGGTGTGGCACTTTTCAAAATCCGATACCTCGTAAACGACTCGCAGTAGAATCATGCAACAAACACCAACGACATTCTAATTTGCCTTACTTTTGGTTTGTTAATGTAAATAGCCATTGTTCCTTTTAAAAAAGTGTGTGTTTACACAAAAATACACTTTCCAAGTATTACAATCTGTTGATTGGCTAACATTACGAGCCCCTGACTACCAATCCATTCTGTGAAAACCGCGTATCAACAGCATTTTCCATTTCCGTACTATTTGCAGTGCAAGTTTAAGTGATTCAACCTGTGTTTTCACTGTTTGTAGCAACAACGAATACTTTTATGTTCGCTTTGGATATGATAAATATTGATACTACCACCGATTCATGCGTAGGGATCGACAGATAAAGATGTGTTATTAGGGAAGGAAAAACTGGACGGAAGGCCTGCTCTGTACGGGAGGTGGTTAGCGCGCCGAAGTAAAATATGTAAGGACGTCTAGTGGTCACGCCAAGAGACGGACGGCCATCAGTCGGTCAGTCGATAGCTTTTAAACTACCAGCACCTTGGAATGGAAGAAAGGCTAAATTATTTACTGGAAATAAGCCTCGGATGGACACGTAACCAGCTTACTGTGACATGGATTATTGTGCAATGCACTACTGTGTTTGGCAGCACTATATTATAGTAATTTGTATGATGAACCACGCTTCTGTAGTACTAGTCAACAATATAATCGCCTCAACTCATCGCGTCGTTGTTGCTGTGACGCAATGTGCAGTTTTATTACATTTATAAATGTGCATGAATCAATATCTCCTTTAGTGTGGTGTAAAACGTTTGTGGAATTTAATCTTAGCATGCTCCAAAACAGGTATTGACCTTAGTCGCGTAAGATGTACTAGGGTCTTATTCCTAATACCAGGAGCTACCTGAGTCTCAATAATGTTAAATCTAATTTTAAAAATGTTGTTTGCTTTTGTTAATAACTTATAACACTATACCCCAACAGAACAAATAGTCCCGTCACCGGGAAAGCCACGTATAACACTATTATACGGAGAATTGTGCATTTAATATACACGTCATAAACGTGCCTGCTTTCCACAAATGTCGTACAATGTTACCTCTTTTACAGGATTTGACCGTGATGTATGATTAATTAATATAGAAATCAGACTATTAATTCTTTTCCTAAGAGTTTTCTAGCTGTTAGAAAGAAACGCAGAGAAATATGATAATACTGAATCTAGGACCGTTCTGTACCAAGTTCATTAAGTGGTTTGACTAATGGATTTACAGTCGCCAGCGTACCTAGGGAAAGAAATGGTTAAGTTTCGGGAAATCGGAAGACGTAAATTTGGCCTTTTTCCTGCTGTTCCCTAACATAATTTCACAAATAAATACAACTTTTTATAATATGGTTCTGAGAAAGACACAGGAATCTTTCAGCTACTACACCCACATACATAGTTTTAACCTGAAAAGAATTTTTAATCATCACTATGTGCTAAAAATTTAGTCAGGGGGAACTTCGATGTTTGCAGTTTCATAACCAACAAATTAAAACTTAAATATTGTAATAGCATAAAACACACTTTCAAATTTATTAAGACTCATTGTTTATACCTCTCTCTTAACAAATAATATGTCAAAGGCCAACGGTAAATTGAGGTCACTCTATATTGTCATTCAGTATTTTTATGCAGCAGTACTTCAGTGTTACTGAGTCACATGCGCAATTTTCTTTTTATAACTCTTTGTAGTTTACTGAATTTCATTTATTTATCTTTACTATACTGCAAACGTATTTACTCACTTTCACTTTACTTCTTGCCACAAAGAGAGTAAGAATATTAAAATCGCGAAATTTGTCTGAACATTTCACTTCAGCACTTCTACTACATAAATCATACAGTACTTCCACATTCGCTTTAAAAGTTAATTCACAACAATTATTTTCAGTCACCTATTCAAAGATGAAAATTAGTGCTTGCAGATACTGAATAAAGCACATCAAATGAATTTATAACAGGTTTACTCGGAATAATCAAGCAGCATGAAAGAATCCTTTATAGGTGAATGATTAAGCATAAAATAACATGGTGAACCAAATTTTATGTTTAACACAATAATTATTCAAAAACGTTAATTTTGAATTAATGGTTCACACTTCTACAATTCTAATAATACAGTTCGCAACCTTGTGGCTGTAAAAGTTGGATGTGGCGGATAGTAATGGCGGCTTTACTACCCATGGTACGGCATACAAGTTTCTTGAAGTAAGGACTAACTAATTCTCCTTGGCGTCATTTTAAGGTAGATAATAATGCCCAACAACTTATACCAAAGCCATAATAATTCTGCGGTCGTCATCCGAGGCTATTGTGCAACAATTTCCAGGAAAGGCATCGCCTGCACTTTCCAGGTGTTGCCTCTTTTCACTGCTGCCTACAGAATGTGTCTTCTCGTTCCCACAGATAGTGCGCCATAAACTCAAGCCACCTTTTATACTTCCCACAGTAACTTCCGTACAGTACCCCCAAGCAATCCATCTTTTACATGACACATATCCTACACATTGTCACTAAGTGTGTGCCAGTTTATGCAAATGACAGCTTGGACAAATATATAAAATTACATACACTATGTGATCAAAAGTATCCGGACACCCTCAAAAACATATCTTTTTCATATTAGGTGCATTGTGCTGCCGCCTACTGCCAGATACTCCATATCAGCGACCTCAGTAGTCATTAGACATCGTCAGAGAGCAGAATGGGGGGCTCCGCGGAACTCACGGACCTAGAACATGGTCAGGTGCTTGGGTGTCACTTGTGTCATACGTCTGTACGCGAGATTTCCACACTCCGAACCATCCCTAGGTCCAGTGTTTCCGATGTTATTGTGAAGTGGAAACGTGAAAGGACAGTGCAGCACAAAAGCGTACAGGCCGACCTCGTCTGTTGAGTGACAGAGACCACCAGTATTTGAAGAAGGTTGTAACGTGTGATAGGCAGACATCTATCCAGACCATCACACAGGAATTCCAAACTGCATCAGGATCCACAGCAAGTACTATGGGAGTTTGGCGGGAGGTCAGAAAACTTGGATTTCATGGTCGAGCGGCTGCTCATAAGCCACACATCACGCCGGTAGATGCCAAAAGACGCCTCGTTTGGTGTAAGGAGCGTAAACATTGGACGATTGAAGAGTGGAAAAACGTTGTCTGGAGTGACGAATCACGGTACAAAATGCGGCGATCCGATGGCAGGGTGTGAGTATGGCTGGCGTCATCTGCCAGCGTGTGTAGTGCCAACAGTAAAATTCGGAGGCTAATCCAATTACATATGGAAACATTTCTACACGTTTTTCTTGCATTTACAGCGCCAGATTTTTAGCTGGTGGCCAGAATTACAACTAATGTTTTACAGTGTAAATCGGTTCTGCATTAACGCATTAGAGTATCTACCAAGTTTCGCCACCATACGACAATTGCAGCCCACACAGGACGTCTGTGAGAAGCTGTACATTAATTATAATCACCAGGTATTTATCCCATAGCGAAATAACAGCTCGCACAGGGTTGCACAAGCAAACAGTTATCTCATACTCCAACTCCCGAATGGGAAGGGAGGAAACCAAAACGATATTGAACAATAAAAAGTAGTCGATACACACACTTCTCAGTGCCTCGCGAGTAAAGATGTAAGCAGGTTCTTCAGTAAATTCTCTGTGCAGTCTCAGTTGTCGATTATTGCCAGTTCCCAAGCCTCTTGCGCAAACCTCACTGATAAAGATAAGTTATCCTTGACACTTTTCGGACATCCTCGCGCACATTGCAGATACGCGAGATACGCAAGTTTGGGAATGCAGTTCGAACAGCATGAACAGCTGTTGTCCGAGTTAGCTGGGGCACAGCCCACAGACAGTAGCAAATAACATATTGTTTTTAAAGATCGCTTAACGAAATTTTCATGGACATTAGCCCTAGCAATTCCAACGCATTTTCCATAACACGCATTACCAATCTCTGAAAAAAGTTTACAGAACACAAAAATCGTTGATTGATGTTGACTTATATTAACAACGTACTTTTTAAATTGGCACTGATGTGTAAGTAGGGTCCAGAACCTGTAAATATCTTCTAGCACGCTATTAGAAATATCAACGCGTTTTCAGTAACGTGTACCACCTAGCTGGGGGTACTTTACGACAGCCAAAAAAAAAAAAATCTTTTAAAAATGAAAATATCGTTAGTAGTTGTTGATTTTTATTCGCAACATACTTCCTAAAGAGATAGTGATATGCAAGTAAAGTCCTGAATCTGAAAATATTGAATACGTGATTCATTGTGGGAAGTGACATCTACTAGTAATACTTAAATTTTTGGGTTAAGTTTAACTGAAAAATTTATAACAGTTATTGATTGTGGTAGGATAATTAATTAAAAACAATAAATGTTTCTTTATTTTAAAATATTAAGTAACTGGCTCTTACAATATTTTCAAAAGGTGGGCATAAAGTAATATCCTTCCCCCTTTGTATTGTGAGGCTAGATAAATGATTCCTACCCAAATGTTTGTCACGAAACATTGAAAACACACACCACATACAGTTCAGAACTTGCACAAGGTTTCCTCGCAATATACGTCTAAAACATGCCAACAAGCAGACAAAAGAGACTGACACTGTTAATTTCATGGGATTGCAATCTGATAACAGATTTAAGTGAGAGAAGCATACCACAGGACTGCTGAAGCTCCTAAAAAAATATTATATTTTGACTAAAGTTCAGTCTTGATCACTCATGTATGTTTTAATAATATAGGTAACCGGTTTCGGTTCTTTCTACAGAACCATCATCAGACCCATGGCTCCCTTAGGATGGTAGGCGGAGCTCTCCTCGCTGCTACGCAGAACCTGTAAATATCTTCTAGCACGCGTAGCAGCGAGGAGAGCTCCGCCTACCATCCTAAGGAAGCCATGGGTCTGATGATGGTTCTGTAGAAAGAACCGAAACCGGTTACCTATATCATTAAAACATACATGAGTGATCAAGACTGAACTTTAGTCAAAATATAACAATTAATTGATCACTTCTTTCCAAAAATGTTTACCAAAATTGTCCTAAAAAATTATTTCCCATGCGGATGCAGTAAGTTGTAAGCGATATAGAAATAAAAAAGATATCATACTTCGCTTATTTCCATTCCATAATGACATATGGTATCATTTCTTGAGTTTACTCGTGAAATCGAGCTATAGCTTTATGACTTCAAAATAATTTGCATTATTTTGTAGCGTTTACTCCAGAGTGTCCTGCAGAGTTCTGTTGTAGGACATGGGTAGATTAGCCTCTGCTTCACACTATACTTCATTCCTTAATGCAGTAAATAATATATCCCTTTTTGAAACCTGCATCTCAGTTTATGGAATAAGTGCCAGGAATTAAGTATAAACTTCATAAAGATTCAATGCCACTTACTTTGGTCCAGCAGGGTATCCATTATTCAGGAACATACATTTTGAATAAACCGTCAGTAGCCATTCAAAGCTTAATTCTTACAAAAATTCAGTTTAAGAGAAACCTAAATGAATTATTGGTGGCCAGTTCCTTCTACTCAAGTGACGAATATCTTAGTAGAATCGGTTGATGCGTACATATTATTAGAAATATCAACGTGAGTGTTATGTAACATCTGATTTCTGTACACCTTCGGTGCAATAATACGATCAGTGTAAGTAAATTCGTAAACTGATTTTCTGTCTGGTGCGTGGCTGCAATAGCCTCTGTATTATCGTATGCATCTCAGTGTATTGGACATTTATGTGTTTTATGACAGGTTAATTATTAAGTCTTAAATGAAAATATGGTTACGATATTTTGGCTTATTCCACATTCATGAGGACCATTTCACTTAGTATTTGTGGAAGGGACATAAGTATGTCTCTTTTTGTTTAAATATGTATTGCGTATTCTCATTTTATGAAATGTTCTACAGCATTGAGCAACTCCTCACAGTGGCTGTGTGGAACAAGAAGTGTGTCTAATATTATTTATAAGCTGGTGTAGGGGAAAGCCGAGAAAGTATCGGCCAGCGAATTGTACGGGACAAGACTTGTTTCTAAGCTATAGCGCTAGTGACAGCAGATTTCAGACCACTGCAGTTGTTACTATGGAGGCGCGAGACCACACACGCGATTCTGAATAAAAAACAGTGCGTTTCGGAGTGGCGATAAGTTATCCGAGTCTAGTGAATCTGACTTTGGATTCTTGCGTTTTCTTTGCAAGTAAGTAATTTACTTTTTATTATATTTTTAGGTACAACTTACAGTCCTATTAATTTCTATACTGCAGGCTGCGACAATGTCTACGCCAAGTAATAACAATGGGAACGTTAAACTGCCACAGCGATACGTCCCGACCGTATCGGACCAAGCAATTTCGAGTTGTACTGGACGAAACAGGTAACATAAAAACATATTTTTCCCATTTTTTCTTCAACAGTCAAAGATGGAGAAGTCAGAATTTAAATCGGATGAAAATAATGTGAAGGAAGTCGTCGAAAAAGTCATACTTCTTGAAATGACGAACTGGAAAGAGGGTGAAAAATTCTCACTTTCAAGAAGCACAGTACGCGATAGACTCACAGCTTTACGGCAAGCCAAAAAGAGGTGACCATGAAACCTGTTTTAGGAAATAAGTCTTTTTGGAGAAGATTCGCTGCTGAACAGGAAATTATATTGCACGATCATTTTAATGTCTTTAGGTGAAGACGAGTTCTTAAATCCAGTGTAGAAATATACAGAGCAACAATAAATAAAAGGGATTTTCTCTGCGTCGTGATGACTGGGTGTTGTGTGATGTCCTTAGGTTAGTTAGGTTTAAGTAGATCTAAGTTCTAGGGGACTGATGACCATAGACGTTAAGTCCCATAGTGCTCAGTGCCATTTGAACCATTTTGAACAATAAATAAAATATCGTTGCAATAAGGCAAACGGTGAAAGCGGGTAAAGTTTTACTGCGATTTTATGAAAAGACACGGAGGATTAAACTGGGGAGAGCTAAAGCCATGAATTAGCAATGAGCAACAGGTTTCAGTAATAAACAGGTATAGACAATGGTTCAAATGGCTCTGAGCACTATGGGACTTAACAGCTGAGGTCATCAGTCCCCTAGAACTTAGAACTACTTAAACCTAATTAACCTAAGGACATCACACACATCCATGCCCGAGGCAGGATTCGAACCTGCGACCGTAGAAGTCGCGCGGTTCCGGACTGATTCGCCTAGAACCGATCGGCCATTGCGCCCGGCCAGGTATAGACATAGGTTAGCTGAAGGGCAAGTTCAAGTTTACAACAGTTTACGATTCAATTGAAACGTTTTTGCAACAAAAACTACGGTTTTACGCATTATAGTTTCCTGTTCGATACAAGGCTCCACAAATTTCAACAACTGAAATGCAAAAGGTATAAAAGATTTTAAAAATCAACGAACGTGTATTCTTATGTGATCGAATTTGACAATTCTATTATGTAACGTATAGTCATAGTATTTAGTGCGAAGAATGTTCCAGAACATTTCTAAAAGCGTTCGTGTGTGACAGGATACAAATGTTCAAATCTGTGTGAAATCTTATGGGACTTAACTGCTAAGGTAATCAGTCCCTAAGCTTACACACTACTAAACCTAAATTCTGCTAAGGACAAACACACACACCCATGCCCGAGGGAGGACTCGAACCTCCGCCGGGACCAGCCGCACAGTCCATGACTTAGACCGCTCGGCTTGACAGGATACCAGGCGGCCTTCGTCTGCCTAGCGACAGAGCCTGAAGACTTGCACTCTCTCGTGGAATATGCCGAACGTCGTCGTCAGCAGGCGCTCGCATTTTTCCGCACACTGGATCGTGTTGTGACCCTGTTGTCTGCTGAGCGGGCAAAGGCAACTAGCGCGCAGGGCTTGCGTGTGAGGCACTGCTATCGGTGACAGAGCGCCTCATAAGAAAGCAACGCAACAGCTGACGTCTCCACGCCATTTTCGACCGAGCGACAGCTTAAGCCGCCGGCACACGGACCGTGATTTCGGACGTCAACGTTGAGCGTGCAAAGTTCAATTTGCTGCTGAAAGTTCGGAAAAGATGCGGATTGTGTCACAACGGTACGTGCGCCTCAACGTGGTACACGCGATGGCAGTGCGCTCCAGCAGTAGTTGCCGGCTGTATCTCGCTCGCAAATAGCGCTGTTTACGAAATGATCGGGCGTAAAATTCCTGCATTAGATCTATTAAACGCACATTGCCTCCTTGATGCTGTGTTAGTAGTGCTGTTCTGTTTGTGGTATACACAAATTAAAACTTAAGTATCCACGAACATATTATCAGGCGAAGAGGAAAGTACTATGTCCAGCCAGTAGGGACATCGGTTTGCACACTGAAGAGCCAAAGAAACTGGTACACCTGCTAATATCGTGTAGGGCCCCCGGTAGCAAGCAGAAGTGCGGCAACACGATGTGCCATGAACTCGACTAATGGCTGAAGTAGTGCTGGAGGGAATTAACATCATCCATAAGAGTACGAGAGGATGGAGATCTCTTGTGAACAGCACGTTGCAAGGCATCCCAGATATGCTCACTAATCCAGACTGAGATTTTCACTCTGCAGTGGAGTGTGCGCTGATATGAAAATTCCTGGCAGATTAAAACTGTGTGCCGGACCGAGACTCGAACTCGGGACCTTTGCCTTTCGCTGGCAAGTGCTCTACCATCTGAGTCACCCAAGCACGACTCACGCCCCGTCTCACAGCTTTATTTCTGCCAGTACCTCGTCTCCTACTTTCCACAAGTTACAGAAGCTCTTCTGCGAACCATGCAGAACTAGCATTCCTGGAAGAAAGGATATCACTTGCCCGCGAACGGCAAAGGTCCCGAGTTCGAATATCGGTCCGGCACACAGTTTTAATCTGCCAGGAAGTTTCATGCTGACTAATGTTCACGTATGGGAAGTTTGGTGGCCAGCGGAAGTGTTTAAACTCGGAAGAGTATTCCTGGAGCCACTCAATAGCAATTCTGGACGTGTGGGGTGTCGCATTGTCCAGCCGTAATGGCCCAAGTCCATCGGAATACACAATGGATATGAATGGATGCAGGTGATCAGACAGGATGCTTACGTACGTGTCACCCCTCAGAGTCGTATCTAGACGTATCAGGGGCCCATATCACTCCAACTGCACACGCCCCACACTAATACAGTGCCTCGACTAGCTTGAACAGTCCCCTGCTGACATGTAGGGTCCATGGATTCATGGGGCTGTCTTCATACCCATCCATCCGCTCGATACAACATGAAACGAGACTCGTCCGACCAGGCAACATATTTCCAGTCATCAACAGCATAATGTCGGCGTTGACGGGCCCAGGCGAGGAGTAAAGCTTTGTGTCGTGCAGTTCAAAAAATGGTTCAAATGGCTCTGAGCACTATGGGACTCAACTGCTGAGGTCATTAGTCCCCTAGAACTTAGAACTAGTTAAACCTAACTAACCTAAGGACATCACAAACATCCATGCCCGAGGCAGGATTCGAACCTGCGACCGTAGCGGTCTTGCGGTTCCAGACTGCAGCGCCTTTAACCGCACGGCCACTTCGGCCGGCTGTCGTGCAGTCATGAAAGGTATATGTGTGGGCCTTCGGCTTCGAAAGCGCATATCAGTGATGTTTCGTTGAATGGTTCACACACTGACACTTACTGATGGCCCAGCATTGAAATCTGCAGCAATCTGCGGAAGGGTTGCACTTCTGTCACGTTAAATGATTCTCTTCACTCGTCGTGGGGCCCTTTCTTGCAGGATCTTTTTCCGGCCACAGTGATGTCGGAGATTTGATGCTTTACCAGATTCCTGATATTCACGATATAGTCGTGAAACAGTCGCACGGGAAAAACCCCTCTTCATCGCTACCTCTGAGTTGGTGTGTCCCATCGCTCGTCCGCCGACTATAACACCGCGTTCAAACTCACCTATATCTTGGTTACCTGACACTGTAGCAGCAGTAACCGATCTAACAACTGCGCCAGATACTTGTTGCTGACCGCAGCGCCATTTTCTGCCTGTTTACATATCTCTGTATTTGAATATGCATTCCTGTACCAGTTTCTTTGGCGCTTTAGAGGAAAAGTTCCATTATAAATAGTGTGATACAAGTTTGCAATAGCTCTCCATTTAAGACCATTCTTACTCGATCACTGTTCCTATTCAGAAGCAGAACAACATGTGAAATACAGACCTTGAAACAAGTAAGTGCAAAATATCTTACTGCAAGTAGCGGAAGCTGTCTTAAAGACAAAGCCAATCGAACAAACTCACTCCTCAGAAAGAAGAATCTAGAATATTATAGAATATACTTCTATAAATTCGTAAGAAAATATTAGAACCTATTGCAAAAACGAAGGTGAGTAAAAAGTATTTGGATCCAATCAGACGCAATCCAGCAACACATCACCTACTTTAGATAACAATTTCGCATTTCTACTCATTACCATACTTTGCATCTTACCATCGACTGTAAGCTTTAATTGTAGATGCGTTATTAACTAACATTCAATAATCACAAATTGTACCGAGAACAATGCGTTTTTGATCGATACTCACTGCACCGTTGCCTTAAAACTGCATACTTGCATAGTACGCATCTCTTTAACTACCAATATGACGTTTCCCGTCGTTTTATTACAACAAATCGTACTATTAACGACAGGGATTCGAGAAATCCTGTCCGCAGCTCGTGGTCTCGCGGTCGCGTTCTCTCTTCCCGAGCACTGGGGTCCCGGGTTCGATTCCCGGCGGTGTAAGGGATTTTCACCGGTGTCAAAATGACTCGGTGTTTGTGTTGTCCTCATCATTCCATCATCATTCATGTAAGTGGCGAGATTGGGCTGAGCAAGGGGTGGCAATTGGTACGGGCTCTGATAACCGCGCAGTTGAGCACCCCACAAACCAAACATCATCATCATCATCGAGAGATCGTTAATATTCTGATTCTTAAGATCGGCATATGTACACTCCTGGAAATGGAAAAAAGAACACATTGACACCGGTTTGTCAGACCCACCATACTTGCTCCGGACACTGCGAGAGGGCTGTACAAGCAATGATCACACGCACGGCACAGCGGACACACCAGGAACCGCGGTGTTGGCCGTCGAATGGCGCTAGCTGCGCAGCATTTGTGCACCGCTGCCGTCAGTGTCAGACAGTTTGCCGTGGCATACGGAGCTACATCGCAGTCTTTAACACTGGTAGCATGCCGCGACAGCGTGGACGTGAACCGTATGTGCAGTTGACGGACTTTGAGCGAGGGCGTATAGTGGGCATGCGGGAGGCCGGGTGGACGTACCGCCGAATTGCTCAACACGTGGGGCGTGAGGTCTCCACAGTACATCGATGTTGTCGCCAGTGGTCGGCGGAAGGTGCACGTGCCCTTCGACCTGGGACCGGACCGCAGCGACGCACAGATGCACGCTAAGACCGTAGGATCCTACGCAGTGCCGTAGGGGACCGCACCGCCACTTCTCAGCAAATTAGGGACACTGTTGCTCCTGGGGTATCAGCGAGGACCATTCGCAACCGTCTCCATGAAGCTGGGCTACGGTCCCGCACACCGTTAGGCCGTCTTCCGCTCACGCCCCAACATCGTGCAGCCCGCCTCCAGTGGTGTCGCTACAGGCGTGAATGGAGGGACGAATGGAGACGTGTCGTCTTCAGCGATGAGAGTCGCTTCTGCCTTGGTGCCAATGATGGTCGTATGCGTGTTTGGCGCCGTGCAGGTGAGCGCCACAATCAGGACTGCATACGACCGAGGCACACAGGGCCAACACCCGGCATCATGGTGTGGGGAGCGATCTCCTACACTGGCCGTACACCACTGGTGATCGTCGAGGGGACACTGAATAGTGCACGGTACATCCAAACCGTCATCGAACCCATCGTTCTACCATTCCTAGACCGGCAAGGGAACTTGCTGTTCCAACAGGACAATGCACGTCCGCATGTATCCCGTGCCACCCAACGTGCTCTAGAAGGTGTAAGTCAACTACCTTGGCCAGCAAGATCTCCGGATCTGTCCCCCATTGAGCATGTTTGGGACTGGATGAAGCGTCGTCTCACGCGGTCTGCACGTCCAGCACGAACGCTGGTCCAACTGAGGCGCCAGGTGGAAATGGCATGGCAAGCCGTTCCACAGGACTACATCCAGCATCTCTACGATCGTCTCCATGGGAGAATAGCAGCCTGCATTGCTGCGAAAGGTTGATATACACTGTACTAGTGCCGACATTGTGCATGCTCTGTTGCCTGTGTCTATGTGCCTGTGGTTCTGTCAGTGTGATCATGTGATGTATCTGACCCCAGGAATGTGTCAATAAAGTTTCCCCTTCCTGGGACAATGAATTCACGGTGTTCTTATTTCAATTTCCAGGAGTGTATATATGTGTCTCAACTGAAGCCAATAAGGTGTCTTCCGACTATGTACTGAAGAGAGAAAGTGTCATGTTATGTACACTATGTGTTCAAACGTATCCGAACACCTGGCTGAAAATGACTTACAAGTTCGTGGCGCCCTCCATCAGTAATGCTGGATTTCAATATGGCGTTGACCCACCCTTAGCCTTGATAACAGCTTCCACTCTCGCAGGCATACGTTCAGTCAGATGCTGGAAGGTTTCTTGTGGAATGGCAGCCCATTCTTCACCGAGTGCTGCACTGAGGAGAGGTATCGATGTCGGTCGGTGAGGCCTGGCACGAAGTCGGCGTTCCAAAACATCCCAAAGGTGTTCTATAGGATTCAGGTCAGGATTTTGTGCAGGCCAGTCCATTACAGGGATGTCATTATTATGTAACCACTCCGCCACAGGCCGTGCATTATGAACAGTGCTCGATCGTGTTGAAAGATGCAATCGCCATCCCCGAATTGCTCTTCAACAGTGGCAAGCAAGAAAGTGCTTAAAACATCAATCCAGGCCTGTGCTGCTGCCGGCCTGAGTGGCCGAGCGGTTAAAGGCGCTACAGTCTGGAACCGCACGATCGCTACGGTCGCAGGTTCGAATCCTGCCTCGGGCATGGATGTGTGTGATGTCCTTAGGTTAGTTAGGTTTAATTAGTTCTAAGTTCTAGGGGACTTATGACTACAGCAGTTGAGTCCCATAGAGCTCAGAGCCATTTTGAACCACGTTTGTGCCGCACGTGTCCTCTCACGTTTCGACTTCAGTATCACATCGGAAACAGTGGACCCAGGGATGTTCAGGAGTGTGGAAATCTCGCGTACAGACGTATGACACTAGTGACACCGAATCACCTGACCACATTCGAAGTCCGTGACTTCCGCGGAGCGCCCCATTCCGCTCTCTCACGATATCTAATGACTACTGAGGTCGCTGATATGGAGTACCTGGCAGCAGGTGGCAGCACAATGCACCTAATATGAAAAACGTATGTTTTTGTGGGTGTCCGAAAATTTTTGATCACATAGTGCAGGTACGTTTGTAACCTCCCCCTCACTTATCGACCTTAATGACAGTGAAAAATTAAACCGCGTGTACCTAATGGAAATTTGGGAAAAGCAATCGTCACCGAAGGATTCAGGTCAGGATTTTGTGCAGGCCAGTCCATTACAGGGATGTCATTATTATGTAACCACTCCGCCACAGGCCGTGCATTATGAACAGTGCTCGATCGTGTTGAAAGATGCAATCGCCATCCCCGAATTGCTCTTCAACAGTGGCAAGCAAGAAAGTGTCGGTAAAGAGGGAGGAAAGGGTTACATCTGAATGAAAGGAAAAATGCAAATGAAACTGGTGGAAATTAATTTTGAAAAGGGATAAAGTTAATAAAGAAAGTAAATGTGCGGCCGTTACATTATCAATTAACTAGCGGTAATTAGATATTTGAGATTTGGGGGAAATTACGGTCGCCAGTCCTAAGGACAATTACTATAGTAAGTGAAAAAGAATGGTTATTACACATATAATTAGCACTAGAAGCGTGGCAACTGAAGGTTGACACGTGTAGTGTGAAAACTGAAAGTTTGTCAGAAGTAATAAATTTCGCTGACTGAAGTTAATAGTGAGCTTTCTTTCTGAAGCACATCGAAATTCAGTAAAATACGGTTAGTCTTGGACTACCTCAACAATCACTTCGAAAGCTACTTGAATCTACGCAATTTAGAAATAAGAGATTTAACTTTGAACTTGAATTAAATGATTCTGAACAATTAACAATACTAAAATTTAGTATGTACCAAGCTGAGCTGCAGTCACAGGTAAGCTACGCTACGGTCGCAGGTTCGAATCCTGCCTCGGGCATGGATGTTTGTGATGTCCTTAGGTTAGTTAGCTTTAACTAGTTCTAAGTTCTAGAGGACTAATGACCTCAGCAGTTGAGTCCCATAGTGCTCAGAGCCATTTGAACCATTTTCACAGGTAAGCTAAAATTCGGTAACAAAACTCGCACTCTTAATTTGTGCTTGTGTAATATAAATATTGTAGCCAGCTATGAATACCTTAACTGAACTTTGAAATTAAAGCAGTGAAATCGAATGATGCTGGCGTTTGAATTTCAACGACACTCGGGTTCATTCCGGAAAAAGAAGGGACCCTGCTTGGTAATGCAATTGGGACAATGAGCAACAAAGGTTCATGCTAAGTTGCTGTAATTTTGTGATGCAACAATTTTAAAAGTTTGAAAAGCTGAGGTCTGCCATATAGTTCTAAAACTTTACGTGCTTACAGTCTTCCTTGTTGGTTGATTGAAGGTTTGAAGCCGTCGATCGAGCAGGTGGCGACAGTCACTCATTGTCGGCCGTCGCTGTTGCAGAAGCTGGATGTTGGCGCGCTTTCTTCTCGACACGGTCACCAGACGGAACGGGCTCTTGATGTGCGCCAGATAATGCTTCCCGTCCGCGACACTATGTTAGAAACTATCATTGCAAGTCGAGCGCAATTACATGCTGCCAAACCCCGAAAGCGCGGCAACTCGCGGGAGCTTCACACAACACACCTGCTCCACTGCACCACCCCAGCCAGACTCCCCCTCTGCCCGCGCTCCACGCGACAGAGTTAACACTACCAAAGATCCTAAACACTTTGGTTCTCCACACGACCTATCGACGTATTCGTTCGATAGCATAGTTTTCCCTAGGCCAGACCCAGCGTATAAATACAAATAATATTCAGAAAACAAACCAATTATAAATCGACATAAATGCATATACAGGGTGTTTCAAAAATGACCGGTATATTTGAAACGGCAATAAAAACTAAACGAGCAGCGATAGAAATACACCGTTTGTTGCAATATGCTTGGGACAACAGTACATTTTCAGGCGGACAAACTTTCGAAATTACAGTAGTTACAATTTTCAACAACAGATGGCGCTGAAAGTAATGTGAAATATATAGAAGACAACGCAGTCTGTGGGTGCGCCATTCTGTACATCGTCTTTCTGCTGTAAGCGTGTGCTGTTCACAACGTGCAAGTGTGCTCTAGACAACATGGTTTATTCCTTAGAACAGAGGATTTTTCTGGTGTTGGAATTACACCGCCTAGAACACAGTGTTGTTGCAACAAGACGAAGTTTTCAACGGAGGTTTAATGTAACCAAAGGACCGAAAAGCGATACAATAAAGGATCTGTTTGAAAAATTTCAACGGACTGGGAACGTGACGGATGAACGTGCTGGAAAGGTAGGGCGACCGCGTACGGCAACCACAGAGGGCAACGCGCAGCTAGTGCAGCAGGTGATCCAACAGCGGCCTCGGGTTTCCGTTCGCCGTGTTGCAGCTGCGGTCCAAATGACGCCAACGTCCACGTATCGTCTCATGCGCCAGAGTTTACACCTCTATCCATACAAAATTCAAACGCAGCAACCCCTCAGCGCTGCTACCATTGCTGCACGAGAGACATTCGCTAACGATATAGTGCACAGGATTGATGACGGCGATATGCATGTGGGCAGCATTTGGTTTACTGACGAAGCTTATTTTTACCTGGACGGCTTCGTCAATAAACAGAACTGGCGCATATGGGGAACCGAAAAGCCCCATGTTGCAGTCCCATCGTCCCTGCATCCTCAAAAAGTACTGGTCTGGGCCGCCATTTCTTCCAAAGGAATCATTGGCCCATTTTTCAGATCCAAACGATTACTGCATCACGCTATCTGGACATTCTTCGTGAATTTGTGGCGGTACAAACTGCCTTAGACGACACTGCGAACACCTCGTGGTTTATGCAAGATGGTGCCCGGCCACATCGCACGGCCGACGTCTTTAATTTCCTGAATGAATATTTCGATGATCGTGTGATTGCTTTGGGCTATCCGAAACATACAGGAGGCGGCGTGGATTGGCCTCCCTATTCGCCAGACATGAACCCCTGTGACGTCTTTCTGTGGGGACACTTGAAAGACCAGGTGTACCGCCAGAATCCAGAAACAATTGAACAGCTGAAGCAGTACATCTCATCTGCATGTGAAGCCATTCCGCCAGACACGTTGTCAAAGGTTTCGGGTATCGTTCAAAGTATCTTACATGCTACATACTGCTCTGCACGTTTGGAAAGACTGCCCAACGTTCTTTTTCCACGCTCTGACGTTATTAATTCTGCAATCTTAGCTCTCAACGTTCCAATGCGCGATCCGAGTGGCTACAGGTTTAATTTGAGAAGGCTGAGAGTGGGAACTTTTGTTGCCTATGAGAGGGCAATCAGCTCGACCTTCCATTAGTTTTTATACGGGAAATGGTTTGCGGCGGCATTGACAGCTGTAGATCTCATGTCCTCACGTCTTTCTCCATCTTCTTCATTTCTGTGCAGGATATACAACAACTTCTTTTGGTATTTCGTCTCTGTACTTCGTACATTACAGCACTTGTGGATTTAGAGACAGCTTGTGACAATGTTAAATGGAATGAAGATTTTGAAATTCTGAAGTTAGCCAGGGTAAAATACAGGGAGCGAAAGGCTATTCACAACACGTACACAATACCGGCTACAGTTAAGAGGCGCCAGACATGAAAAGAAAGCAGTAATCGACAAGATAGTGAGATAAGTAAAAAAGAAAGGATTCGAACCTGCGACCGTAGCGGTCGCGCGGTTCCAGACTGTAGCGCCTACAACCTCTCGGCCAACCCGGCCGGCGATAAGTAAAAAATTTGGAAAATTGTGGTAAGGACTATGGGACCAAACTGCTGAGGTCATGGGTCCCTAGGCTTACACGCTAATTAAACTAACTTAAACTAACTTACGCTAAGGACAACACACACACCCATGCCCGAGGGATGACTCGAACCTCCGACGGGGGGAGCCGCACGAACCGTGACAAGACGCCTGTGACCGCACGGCTACCCCGCGCGGCGGTGAGATAAGTTTTATTCAGTCTGTACCTTAAGCAAGCAGTGAAGAAAACCGATGAGATATTTGAAAAAAAATTAAATTTATGGGAGACAAAAAACTTTGCAGATTGTCAATGACGTTGTAGTTCTTTCACTGAGAGCTAAGGACTGGAAGAGCAGTTAAATGGGTAGTCTTTTGAAAAGTGATTATAAGATGAATATCAACAAATATGAAACAATGCATGATGGATCGTCCTCGAATTAAATTTGAGGATGCTGATAGAATTAGATTAGGAAATGAGACAAGAAAAGTAGTCGATATGGTTTCCCATTTGTGCAGCGAAATAAATGACGATAACAGAAGTAGAGAGGATATGGAAAGTAGATTGGCAGTAGGAAAAAAAATAGTTTCTGAAAACCGAAATTTGTTAACTTCGAATAAAAATTTAAATATTAGGAAGTCTTATATGAATTTATTTGTAGGAGGTGTAGCCTTTTAGAGTATTGAAGCATGTACGATAAGTAGTTCAGACAAGAACAGAGTATTTTTGAATGTGGTGTCATAGCAGAATGCTGAAGATTATGCGGGTAGCTCAAATAACTAGTGAAGACGTACCGACTCCAATTACGTAAAATAAAATTATGGCACAACTTCATTAATTGAAGGAATCGATTAATAAGGCATATTCTGAGGCATTAAGGATTCGTTAATTTGGTAATGAAAGGAAGTGAGGAGGCTAAAACTGGTAGGGAGAGGCCAAGGCTTCTGTACAGTATTTCGGTTCTAATCGCTGTACATTGAGATGACAAAAGTCATGGGACAGCCTACCTCCTAATATCGGGTCGGATCACCTTTTTTCCCCCCGTGGCGGAGCATTTCGACGTGTCGTGGACTCAACAAGTCGTTGGAAGTCCCCCGCAGATATACTGAGCTATGCTGCTGTATAGCCGTCCATAACTGCGAAACTATTGTCGGTGCAAGATGTTGTGGACAAACTGACCTCTCGATTACGTTCCATAAATGTTCGATGGGATTCATATCAGGCGATCTGTGTGGCCAAATCATTCGCTCTAATTGTCCAGAATGTTCTTCAAACCAGTCGCGAACAGTTGTGACCCAGTGACATGGTGCATTGTCATCCTTAAAAATATCATTGTTCCTTGGGAACATGAAGTTATGGATGGCGCAAATGTTCTCCAAGTAGCCGAACATAACTATTTCCAGGCAGTGAGCGGTTCAGTTGGACTAGAGGATCCAGTCCATTCCATGTAAACACAGCCCATACCATTATGAAGCTACCACAAGCTTGCACAGCGCCTTGTTGACACTAGGGTCCGTGGCTTTGCTGGGTCTACGCCACACCCGAACATTACCGTCAGCTCTTACCAACTGAAATCGGGACTCATTTGACCAGGCAACCGTTTTCCAGTCGTCTAGGGCCCAACCAATACGGTCACGAGTCCAGGAGAGGCGCTGCAGACGATGTATCAACCGTCTGCTGTCATAGCCTATTAACGTCAAATTTCACCGCACTGTCCTAACGGATACGTTTGTTGTACGTCTCTCATTGATTTCTGCGGTTATTTCACGTGGTGTTGACTGTCAATTAGCAATGACAACTCTAGGCAAACGCCGCTGCTCTAGGTCGTTACGTGAAAGCCGTCTGCGTCTGCGTTCTTCGTGGTGAGAGGTAACGCCTGAAATTTGGTATTCTCGGCACAGTCTTGACACTGTGGATCTCGTAATATTGAACTGCCAAACGATTTCCGGATTGGAATGTCCCATGTGTCTAGCTCCAACTACCATTCCGCGTTCAAAGTCTGTTAATTCCCGTCGTACCACCATAATCATGTCAGAACCTTTTCACATGAATCACCTGAGCACAAATAACTGCTCCGCCATTGCACTGCCCTTTTATAACTTTTATAACGTTTGTAACTTGCGTACCGTCATCTGTATGTGTGCATATCACTATCCCATCACTTTTGTCAGCTCAGTGTATGTTGCGGTAGTTATGCAGGGATGAAGAGGCTTGTGCTTGACAGACTAGAGTGGAGAATCGCATCAAACCAGTCTTCGATCTGATGATCACGCAACAACAACAACAACAACAACAATAACTGCTACTGCTGCTGATGAAGCTAGCTTGGAGAGGAAGGCTGCCTACAACTTGTACAGAAACCAGACTGCAGTTATAAAAGTCGAAGGACATGAAAGAGCCGCAGTAGTTGAGACGGAAGTAATACGGGGATGCAGCCTCTCCCCTATGTTTTTTATTTCAATTTATTGACTTTAGAGTCATGCCCATACAGCCATCTCAATAGTGGAAAGACGGTACTGTGTTGGAGGCGACTTTCCTCTCAGTTATGACGATACGAATGTTAGGACAACACAACATCCAATCCCCGAGCGGGGAAAATCTCCGACCCGGCCAGGAATCGAACCTGGGCGCCTTTCGTGGCCCCGCAGCTACCGAGGTGGACACGCTTTGTTATTGAATCTGTACACTGAGCAAACTGTGAAGGAAATTGGAGAGTGGGAATGTTAGTCCAGGGCGAAGGAGTTAAAACTTTCAGGTTTACTGGTTACATAGTAATTATGCCAGACTCGACAAAGAAGTTGAAAGAACAGTATAGCAAACTGATAATGTGTAACAAGAGGTGAAAATCATCAAAAGTAAAACGAGGATAATGCAATGTAGTCGAATTAAATCAGGTATTTTATCCCTGCTACTTTTCAAAGTGTGTGTTTCCTTCAATATTGTCAAAATTTTTCGCGAAATCTACAAATAATATGAATGTAGGTTTTTCTTTCTTTAAGCTATCTTCTAAGTTAAGTCGTGGCGCCAGTACTGTCTTGTGTGCTCCAACATTTCCCCGGAACTGAAAGTGATCTTCCCAGTGGCCGGCGTCTACCAGGTTTTCCATTTTTCTGTACATCATTCGTGTCAATGTTTTGCAACTATAATCAATAGCCAAAGAAACTGGTACACCTGCCTAATATCGTGTAGGGCCCCCGCGAGCACGCAGAAGTGCCGCAACACGACGTGGCATAGACTCGACTAATATTTGAAGTAGTGCTGGAGGGAACTGTCACTATGAATCCTGCAGAGCTGTCCATAAATCTGTAAGAGTAAGAGGGGCTGGAGACCTCTTCCGAACAGCACGTTGCAAGGAATCCCAGATATGCTCCATAATGTTTCTGGGGAGTTTGGAGGCCAGTGGAAGTGTTTAAACTCAGAAGAGTATTCCTGGAGCCAGTCAGTAACGATTCTGGACGTGTGGAGGGTCGCATGGTCCTTTTGGATTGTCCAAGTCCGTCAGAATGCACAATGGACATGAATGGATGCCTACGTAAGTGTCACCTGTCAGAGTCGTATCTAGACGTATCAGGGGTCCCATATCACTCTAACTGCACACGCCCCACCACATTACAGAGCCTCCACCAGCTTGAACATTTCGCTGCTGACATGCAGGGTCCATGGATTCATGAGATTATCTCCATACCCGTACACGTACGTCCCCTGGATACAATTTGAAACGGGACTCGTACGACCAGGCAACATATTTCCAGTCATCAACAGTCCAATGCCGGTGTTGACGGGGCCAGGCGACGCATAAAGCTTTGTGTCGTGCAGTCATCAAGCGTACACGAATGGGCCTTCGGCTCCGAAAGCCCATATCGATGGTGTTTCGTTAAATGGTTCACACGCTGACACTTGTTGGTGGCCCAGCATTGAAATCTGCAGCAATTTGCGAAGCCGTTGCACTTCTGTCACGTTGAACGATTCTCTTCAGTCGTCTGTGCTCCCGTTCTTGCAGAATCTTTTTCCGGTCCCAGCGATGTCGGAGATTTGATGCTTTACCTGATTCCTGGTGTTCGCGGTACACTCGTGAAACGGTCGCACGGGAAAATCCCCTATTCATATCTACTTCGGAGATGCTGTGTCTCATCGCTCGTGCGCCGACTATAACACCACGTTCAGACTCACTTACATCTTGATAACCTGCCATTGTAGCAGCAGTAACCGATCTAACAACTGCGCCAAACACTTGTAGTCTTATATAAGCGTTGCTAACCGCAGCGCCATATTCTGCCTGTTTACATATCTCTGTATTTCTATATGCATGCCTATACCAGTTTCTTTGGCGCTTCAGTGGAAAAGTTCAAATGGCTTCTAATGGCTCTGAGCACTATGGGACTCAACATCTGAGGTCATCAGTCCCCTAAAACTTAGAACTACTTAAACCCAACTAACCTAAGGACATCACACACATCCACGCCCGATGCAGGACTCGAACCTGCGACCGCAGCGGTCGCGCGATTCCGGACTGAAGTGCCTAGAACCGCTCGGCTACAAAGGCCGGCTGGAAAAGTTCCATTATAAATAGTGTGATACAAGTTTGCCATAGTTCTCCACGTAAGACCATTCTAACTCGATCACTGTTCCTATTCAGTAGCTCAGTAGCTCTGGCGTTTCAGTATTAGCTATTGCAAATTGATCTACTAGAGGCTGACATCCACAACCTCTGGAACAAATGCATGGGGAATTGCCAAAACTTTTTCATTGAAATTGAATGGCGAACATCATTTACGAATGTTAATTTTACTAATCTTCTAAAATATCATTCCTTAGAGGCAACTAGATGGACAAACTGCACGTAGAATTACTATTTGCTGGCAATCAGCCAACCGTATGAACATATAGAAATCTCCCTCAAAACCTCTCCCAAACATAGAATTATAAATAAAAACTGTGCAACTTATAGCAAGGGCAGAAAATCGAGGTAAGAAATACAAATCAGGTCGCTATTATATAATATATTTACTATTATTTCAAGAGGCTGCTCGAAACATCCACCGGAAAACTATATGGTATTTTGGCTGCGTGCGGAAACTGCTCATGCACCTCTTTCTTCGTCGTTTTCGTGTTCTTTGCGCTGTTTACTGTGGAGCACTATCAGTCGTCTGTAAGTAATTGTAGATATTTTACCGAAAACTGTGTTTTAAAAGTCGTAACTCCTGTGTGTGCACTTCATGTGTCTTCCTGTTTGGTTTGTATATGTACATTTCTTAAGTGAAGTTATACTGCGACCTCCAGCGTGTGGCTGGCCGTTGTGGGCGAGCTGTTCTAGGCGCTACAGTCTGGAACCGCGCTGCTGCTACGGTCGCAGGTTCGAATCCTGCCTCAGACATGGATTTGTGTGATGTCCTTAGGTTAGTTAGGTTTAAGTAGTTCTAAGTTCTAGGGGACTGATGACCTCAGATGTTGAGTCCCATAGTGCTCAGAGCCATTTGAACCATCCAGCGTGTGACCAGCTGAGAGCAAATGCATGTGCCAGCCAAAAACGCAAATAACTGTAAGTAATCACTTAGATTTCTCTGAAAATGCCTTAAAGCAAAAGGCGAAATGCGTATAAAATAAATAAAAATACATTGCAGCAAGAAAAGTTGATTTTTATTTCCAGAACGAATACTTGCTTAATTGCTTGTTGGTCCACCTTTCGGACGCAATACATCAGCCATTCGACATGGAATCGGTTCAAGAAATCGTTCGTAGGTTTCCAGAGGTATATGGTACCAAATGTCTTCGCATAGATCACTCAAATCACGTAATTTACGGGCCGATGGATTGTGGACGACGAACTGGCGCCCGATAGCATCCCAAATATATTCCAGCGGGTTGACATCAGGCGAATGTGGTCGCCAAGACATCCACGTGAGATTAGCACAATTCTGACATCTACATCTACATCCATTCTCTGCAAACCACCGCGACGTGCATGGCAGAAGGAACGTTCCATTGTACCAGTTATTAGGGTTTCTTCCCAATCCATTCACGTATGGAACGCGGGAGGAATAGTCTGTGCGTGCTGTAATTATTCTAATCTTGTCCTCACGATCCCTATGTGAGCGATACGTAGAGGGTTGTAGTGTATTCCTAGAGTTACCATTTAAAGCCCGTTCTTGCAACTTTTTTAGTAGACTTTCTCGGGATAGTTTACGTCTGTTTTCAATAGTCTGTCAGTTCAGTTTCTGCAGCATCACTGTGACACTCTCCCATGGGTCAAACAAACCAGTGACCATTCGTGTTGCCCTTATCTGTATACGTTCAAAATCCCCTGCTAGTCCTATTTGTTATAGGTCCCCCACACTTCAGCAATATGCTAGAATGGGCCGCACGAGTGATTTGTAAACACTGTTCTTTGTAGACTGATCGCACTTACCTAGTATTCTACCAATAAACCGAAGTCTGCCACATGATTTACCCACAACTGAGCGTTACCTTGTGACACGTACAGTTATCCTACTGAAAGAAGCCGTCGCGTCATGGAAGACGTCAAGCGTGAAGGGATGCAAGTATCTGCAACAATGTTCACGTAGCCCACACGGGTCAGTTACCATGACAGCCCGGGTGAGTCACCGACCACCGATCCCCTCCCCTCAAATTGTTCAAATGGCTCTGAGCACTATGGGACTTAACTTCTGAGGTCATCAGTCCCCCAGAACTTAGAACTACTTAAACCTAACTACCCTAAGGACATCACACACATCCATACCCGAGGCAGGATTCGAACCTGCGACCGTGGCGGTCGCGCGGTTTCAGACTGAAGATCCCCTCCCCTCCCCTCACCTACTAAACGGCGTTTAAGATGGTAGCATATCTGCACACGACTATTAAGCTAGTGTAAGGAGAAATGTGATTCATCTGACCAGAAGACCGGTACCCTTGATCTGCGGTCTAATTCTGATGATCCTGCGTCTACTCTTACCGTAACTGACAACGTGGAAGCCGTTTGCCGAGGAGCCGCATGTTCAACAACGTGCGCGGAACGCCTTGGTAGGAGTCACCGTGCCTGCACCGGCGCTGTCCTCTGTTGTCAGGTCTGCCACAGGCCACACCGCCTACCCTGCTTTACAGAATGGGCGTGACTCCACGTTCCGTGATAAGGCGTGGGCGTACAACACCGTGTCGCCTGTTCCCGGTTTCTCTGTTGTTCAGCCACTTTCAGTAGTTGCTTACCATGGTAGCACACGAACAGTCGACCAGTTTCGCCGTTTCCGAGATTCTGATTCCCAGGGGCCGGATCGTAACAATCTGCCTTTGTCGAAGTCGCTTATGTCAGTGATTTCCCCACTTGTGACCGTATCGCCGTTGGAATGTCGTCTCTGCATCGCTTATACGAGATGCGACAATAAAGTAATGAGACTGATGTGAAAAAAATGTTGCTTACCGTTTTAGTCAAGTTTAGTTCAAAAAAATGGTTCAAATGGCTCTGAGCACTATGGGACTCAACTGCTGAGGTCATTAGTCCCCTAGAACTAGTTAAACCTAACTAACCTAAGGATATCACAAACATCCATGCCCGAGGCAGGATTCGAACCTGCGACCGTAGCGGTCTTGCGGTTCCAGACTGCAGCGCCTTTAACCACACGGCCACTTCGGCCGGCTCAAGTTTAGTGTTGTCTCCTTCAAAGTAGTTCTCTTCTGATTGCAAACACTTTTTCCAGCGCTTCTGCCATTGATGGTAACATTTCTGGAAATCATCTTCTGTAATATCCTCCAAGTCCCTCGTCACAGCTTTTTGGACATCTTGTGTTGTTTGAAAATGGTGTCCCTTGACCGCCGTTTTGACTCTTGGAAGTAGAAAAAAGTCGCACGGAGCGATATCTGGTGAATATGGTGGGTGTGGTAGTACTGAAATTTGTTTTGAGGTTAAAAATTGCTGTACTGACAGAGCAGTATGGGATGACGCATTATCGTGATGCAGAATCCAATTATCAGCAATGTTGGCACGGACACAAAGAACTCTTTTACGAAGTCTTTCTAAAATTTCTTTGTAGTAATATTGATTAACTGTTTGTCCAGGAGGCACCCCCTCTTCATGAACAATTCCCTTGGAATCGAATAAGCACACAAGCATGCATTTCACTTTTGACTTTGACGTGCGAGCTTTTTTTGGTCTGGGTGGTCCCTTTGAGCACCATTGCGAACTTTGGCGTTTTGTATCTGGATCGTACTGAAAAGCCAACTTTCATCACCAGTGATAACACGGCTCAATAATTCTGGATTGATTTCAGTTTGCTCTAACAGATCTGCTGCCATATTTTTCCGTGTTTCTCGCTGTTGTGGTGTGAGATTTTTGGGGGCCATTTTTGCAAAAATCTCTAACCAAGATCTTCAGTTATGATTAGACAAACCGTTTCTCGACTGATGTTCGGGTCTTCTACAATCTTTTCACGGATAATCTTCGATCAGATCGTACGAGTCCACGCACCCTGGCCAAGTTGACATCCGTCCGTGAGGTTGATGGTCGTCCACTGCGGTCTTCATCTTCATTCGTTCTGTCTTCACTAAACATTTTATACCAACGAAAAACTTGGTCTCTTGACATAACGTCCTCTCCAAAAGCCTTCTGAAGCTTACCGTAAGTTGTCGTCGCGTTTTCATCCAATTCAACACAAAAGAAATGGCATACCGTTGAGCAATATTATGCGGTTCCATTTCCATGACGAGAGACACAAACACGTATTAACTTATTACAGCACAACTTACGACTGAGCAGTTGCATCGATGTGCCACTTGGACTAGAAGCAGCTTATAGACCAAGTTCAAAGCTAATGTACCTACGCAACCCTGCAGGGTTGTCACATCTTGCATAGAAAATCAGTCTCATTACTTTATTGTCGCACCTCGTACACCTTTCTCATCTCATCACGTGCCCACAATACTACCAGTCTCCTGGTGGACAGTGGTCATTATGTTTTGCCTCATCACTGTGCGAGGGCGTGATGAAAAGTGTTTCCTCCGAATTTTTTACTCTGTCCTCAACATCGGCTGAGGTATTAACATGTCACACATATTACTCGGTCGGAATTCCCGCCTCACCAGCGAAAGTTGCAACCCTCTGCCGCGAGAGGGCTCCGATTTGTAGCGTGTAACACGGCGGTGTGTACCATAACTATACCAGTGCACGAGGCACGGCGTGCTGTTAGCGGGTTTCGAATTCGAAAAGTTCGTCCACATATGGAACACCTTCTCCTTCAGCATCACAATGGCAGGCCACACACGAGTGCTGCGACATCTGCAGCAGCCCGACACCTTGGTTTCACTGTCATCGATCATCGTCCATACAGTCCCGACTTGGCCCCATCCGATTTTCATCTGTTTCCTAAACTTAAAGAACACCTTCGAGGGCTTTACTTTGACAGTGATGAAGCGGTGCAACCAGAGCTGAGGTTGTGCGTCCATCAACAAAGTCAAATATTCCTCAGTGACGGTATAAACAAACTGCTCTCACGTTGGAAGAAATGTGTTCAGTCGAGAAACATGAATAATACGGAAGAGAATGTTAATAACGTTTGTTTTATTTAAAAGGCTTTATGAGTTTTCACATAAAAAGTTCGAAGGTATTACTTTTCAACACGTCCTCGTATACTCTTTCAAGAAAATTCTAGCTTTTTATAACATAATTCCTCATTTATGAATTTTATGAATCTGTTGGTATTTTTTTACCCCGCGACTTTTGCTTCTGTAATCTTTGCATTGGTCAAGTTTCAAACACCGACTGTGTACAAATGCAGCGTTTTATAGATAATTTACTCGTACATCTACATCTACGTACATACTCTGCAAGCCACATTACGGTGTGTGGAGGAGTGTACTTTCTTTGCACCCTTCCCCGTTCCAATGATCAATGGTTCGTGGGAAGAATGACTGTCGGTGAACCTCCCGTATGGGATCTAAATTATTGGGGTCCCAGACAGAAAATCAGTGCTTAAGAATCTGTCGAACGAATCTATTATAAGCCACTTATTTCTTGGATGAATTACACTGATGATCCAAACCTGTCCGTCTTTAGAACGAAATACATCACTGATGCAGCGTATCAGGCATTCGACAGTTTGTTGGTAGGTTTTGGAGGTATGCGGCATTAGATGTCTACGCACAGGTCATGTAATACGCGTAAATAACGGGCGGCTGATTTGCGTAGGCGGCTATGGCTCTATTGCGATCCAAATGGCTTCCATAGGATTTACATCAGGCGAATTTGGTCACCAAGACATCAACGTCAGTTCGCTATGATGCTCCTCAAATCACTGTAGCACTCTTCTGGCTCCGAGACACGGACAATTATTCTGCTGGAAGATGACATCACGCCGGCCGCGGTGGACGAGCGGTTCTAGGCACTTCAGTCCGGAACCGCGCTGCTGCAATGGTCAGACGTTCGAATCCTGCCTCGGGCATGGATGTGTGTAATGTCCTTAGGTTAGTCAGGTTTAAGTAGTTCTAAGTGTAGAGGACTGATGACCTCAGATGTTAAATCCCATAGTGTTTGGAGCCATTTGAATTTTATGACATCACTATGGGGCAAGACATCAAGCAGAAAATAAATGCTTGGTGTAAATACTGGTAGTTATCTCTCAATATTAGTAAGTGTAACCTACTGCGTATAACAAGGTGAAAATCCCCATTACGGTAAGAGTACAAAATAAAGGCCCAGTCTTTGAAAACGGTAACATCCGTCAGGTATCTGGGTGTAACTATTCGAAATGATCTCAAATGAAATGATCACATTACACAAGTAACGGGCAAGGCGAACTCTAGATTGCTGTTTATTGGTAGACTCCTGAAGCGATGCAGTCCTTCAACAAAGGAAATAGCTTACAATACGTTAGTTCGTCCAGTCTTAGAGTACTGTTCGTCTGTATGGGACCCTTAACAGCTGGGTCTGACTGAAGAGATTGAGAAGGTCCAAAGAAGAGGAGCGGCAAGATTCGTGACTGGTGCATTTAGCCATCACGAGAGCGTTACAAATCTCATAGAAAGTTTGAAGTGGGACACACTTGCAGATGGACGGCGCGCTAAACGGAAGGGGCTGCTCACTAAATTCCGAAATCCGATCTTCGCCGATGATGTAGAGCATACGTTATTACCACCAACTTTCAAATCGCGCAACGATCACCATTCAAAGATAAGGGAAATTAGAGCTCGTACTGAGGCGTTCAGACAGTCGTTTTTCCCTCGCGCGATCCGCGAGTGGAACAGGGGAGGGGGGGGGGGGGGAATATGACTTTGGCGCAAATTGGCGACTTGGTTGGTTGGTTGGTTGTTTCGGGGAAGGAGACCAGACAGCGAGGTCATCGGTCTCATCGGATTAGGGAAGGACGGGGAACGAAGTCGGCCGTGCCCTTTGAAAGGAACCATCCCGGCATTTGCCTGGAGCAATTTAGGGAAATCACGGAAAACCTAAATCAGGATGGCCGGACGCGGGATTGAACCGTCGTCCTCCCGAATGCGAGTCCAGTGTCTAACCACTGCGCCACCTCGCTCGGTAATTGGCGAATTGTACCCTCCGCCACACACCGCTTGGTGGCTAGCGGAGTATATATGTGGATGTAGAAGGGATGCACGTGGTTCGCAACTGTCAGCGTGTCCTCAATTACTACCACAGGTCCCATACAAGCACACGAAAATGTCGCCCATAGCATAATGCCGCCCCCCCCCCCCCTCCCCCAACATGCGTCTGATGCGCTGCACGTTTCGAGTCACTTTTCACCTGGATGACGGAGATTGTGGAAACGATCATCGACCTAGTGCAGCAAAAATTTGATTCTCTCGAAGAGTCGACACGTTTCCGTCGATCGACGATCGATTCCCGATGGTCCCATGCCCACTGCAATCATAATTGACGATATCGCTGAGTCAGTAGGTGAACACGTAGGAGTGGTCTGCTGCGGAGCCACATGTTCAACAATGTACGATGAACTGTGTACGCCGAAACACTTGTGCCGGCACCAGCGTTGTGCTCTTTCGTCAGAGATGCCACAGACCACCATCTACCTTACTTTGCAGAGCAGACAAGCCTTCAAACCTCACGTCCTGTGAAGAGACGTGGATGTCCAGCGATTTAGCTCCTGGTGGCAGTTTCACTGTCCTTCTACCTCTTTCCGCAGATGCTCACGACAGTAGCACGTGAACATTCGACCAGATTCGCCGTTTTCGAGACAGTCGGTAACAGGCTCTGCGTAATAGAAATCTGCCCTTTGTCATAGTCGCTTATCTCAATTAATCTGCCCATCTGCAGCCCATATCTTCGCCAGGGTGGTCTCCCGTCCGTGTCTGCTCCACTTGCATACTTTGTTACCGCGTCACGTGCCCACAATGCCATCAGGAGGCATCCAACGTCGCTGTGGGCAGTCGTCATAATGTTTTCGCTCGTCAGTTTACATTTCCTTATGATTCTTCCTATGAGTCTCAGTTTGCATCTTCTTTTTGTACTGTTTGTTCCATTTCGTGATTCCATTTTAGATCGCTACCTATGGTTACTCATAGGCCATTTTCGGTAGTTACTGCTTCCAGTGATCTGTTGCCAATAATATAATCTACCGGTACTGGAGCTCATCATCTATATACGCGTAATAGGTAACATTTCTTTACGATGAAGGCCAACTGCCAGTTTCTGCAGCAATCTTCGATCCTCCGCAGGTCTTCCTGCATTTCGCTAGGCTTTTGGCGTTGCAACCGTCCTATAGACAACGGTATTGCCCGTGAATCACCTCTCGGAGCCTCCAGCATTAGCTACTAGATCACTAACCCAAATTGTAATCAGTAAAAAATGTTCAAATGTGTGTGAAATCTTATGGGACTTAACTGCTAAGGTCATCAGTCCCTAAGCTTACACACTACTTAACCTAAATTATCCTAAGGACAAACACACACACCCATGCCCGAGGGAGGACTCGAACCTCCGCCGGGACCAGCCGCACAGTCCATGACTGCAGCGCCACAGACCGCTCGGCTAATCCCGCGCGGCTGTAATCAGTAACGGTCCTGTAAACTCCAAAGGGGTACTCCAGAAATTACCTTTGCATCTGTCGATTATATCCCGTTAAGAATGACGTGTTGACATGTGTCAGCAATGCTCTCCTGAATCCAACCACAAATGAGGTAAGACACTCGGTAAGCTCGAGTTTTATTCACTAAACGACAGTGTGGAACTGTATCGAATGCTTTCCTAAAGCCACGCAACACATTTACTTGGGCTCCGATGTCTACGGCGTTCTGGATCTCACGGACGAACACTGTAAGTTGCGTTTCACGAGATCTTTGTTTGCAGAATCCATGTTGAGTTGGTATAGGCATTTTCGTTCTCCAAAAACGTCATGATGCGTGAACATAAAACATGTTACATAATTCTACAAGAGATTCACGTCAGTGATGTAGGCCTATATTTATGCGCATGTGCCCGACGACATTTCTTGACAGCAGGAATGAACTGTACCCGTTTTTCCCAATTGCTGGGTACCCTTCGTCGTTCTAGGGTGGTCAGAAACACACTGAAAAGCTTGTGTAGGAGTGTTACAAGGTAGATGGTGCTGAGAAACAATTGTTAAGAAAAAATTCCATATGTTGAGCCGTTTCCGAGACAATTAACACTGAAGTTAGCCAATCAGGCTCTTGCGCACGCAAATGCAAGCGGCCCGCCAGAGACGGTGTCGCCACACGTTTCATTCGTTTGGTTTCCTATAACCGAACAACAGAGCGATACAAAAATTGGAGATAGGACCGTAGTAAGGATCGAGCTCGTACCAGAAGCTGAGCAGTCTCCTGCGCTATCATCTGAGAACAAGTGACACTAACAATATCTAGTGGACCGCTTGAATTTGAGCGCGCAGCGGCCTGATTGGTTAACTTTAACGCAACTCGGAAACGGCGAACGTATTGAGTATTTTCCTTAACAATTATTTCTCAGCACAAGCTACCCTCCAAAACGTTTACAAGCTTTTCACTATATTTCGGACCACTCTGTATAAATCCTACGTACACGCATCAAAAAATGTTTTGCATCACTCCGGTTCCCAGAACCCCTGAAGATAGACACTGACTGTGGATATTGTATCACAGACACAGTCCCTTTGACTGTTCAGAGATGTCACTAACCCCCCCCCCACAAAGACGTAACCAAAAATGCATGAGCAGCGCCTATTAGACGGAGGGGTCCGGCAGCCGATCAATTCCAGTCATTCCACCAGTAACGAGGTACACCCCTCGTGTTGTCTGTAGCTCAGCCATGCCTAGACGGTCAATACCGCGGTTCGATCGCGTCCGCATTGCTACTTTGTGCCAGGAAGGGCTCTCAACAAGGGAAGCGTCTCGGAGTGAACCAAAGCGATGTTTTTCAGACATGGAGGAGATACAGAGAGACAGGAACTGTCGATGACATGCCTCGCTCAGGCCACCCAAGGCGTACTACTGCAGTGGATGACCACTACCTATTGATTATGGCTCGTATGACCCCTGACAGCAACGCCACCATGTTGAATAATGCTTTTCGTGCAGCCTCGGGCGTCGTGTTACGACTCAAACTGTGGGCAATGGCTGCATGATGCGCAACATCACACCCGACGTCCATGGCGAGGTCTATCTTGGCAACCACGACACCATGCAGGGCGGTACAGATGGGCCCAACAACATGCCGGATGGACCACTCAGGATTGGCATGACGTTCTCTTTACCGATGAGTGTCGCATATGCCTTAAACGGAGACGTGTTTGGAGACAACCCGGTCAGGCTGAACGCCTTAGACACACTGTCCAACTGCATATGGCCCACACCATTACAGAGTCTCCACCAACTTTATTAGTCCTCTGCTGACATGCAGGGTCCATGGACCCATGAGACTCATGAGGTTGTCTCCATACCCTTATGCTTTCATCCGCTCGATACAATTTGAAACGAGACTCGTCCGACCAGGCAACTTGTTTTCAGTCATCAACAATCCATTGTCGGTGTTGAGAGGCCCAGGCGAGGCGTAAAGCTTTGTGTCGTGCAGTCGTCAAGGGTACACGTATAGGCCTTCGGCTCCGGAAGGCCATATGGATGGTGTTTCCGTGAGTAATTCGCACGCCGACACTTGTTGATGGCCCAGCACTGAACTCTGCAGCAATTTGCGGAAGGGTGTCACTTGTGTTACGTTGAACGATTCTATTCAGTCGTCGTTGGTTCCGTTCTTGCAGGATCTTTTACCGGCCGCAGCATGTGGGAGATTTGATGTTTTAACAAATTCCTGATATTATCGGTACACTCGTGAAATGGTCGTACGGGAAAATTCCCTCTTCATCGCTACCTCGGGGACGCTGTGTCTCATCGGTCGTGCGCCGACTACAACACCACGTTGAAACTCACTTAAATCTTGATAAGCTACCATTGTAGCAGCAGTAACCGAGCTAACAACTGCGCCATACACTTCTTGTGTCACATAGACGTTGCTGATCCCAGCGCTGTTTTCTGCCTGTTTACATACTTCTGTATTTGAATACTCATGCCTATACCGGTTTCTTTGGCGCTTCAGTGTATTTCTATAACTATACTCCGCAAGCCATCCTATGGTGTGTGATAGAGGATACATAGTGTATCCCTGTCTTTTTTCCCTTTTCCTGTTCCAGTGGCGACTGGCTTGTGGGGAAGAACAATTGCTGGTAAACATCCTTGTAGGCTCGAATCTCTCTAATTTTACTTTCATGACTTTTTCGCGATATATACGTAGGAGGAAGCACCCTGATTAGAGCTCCTCTGTTACAGCGTCTGCCATTGGGGTTGGCTGAGCATATCCGTGACGCTTTCGTGCCTGCTAAATGTACCTGTAACGAAACGCGATGCTCTTCTTTGGATCTTCTCTATTTTCTGTATCAGCCCTATCGGTAGAGATCCCAAACTGAGGGTTTTGTAAGCTTCCTCCTTTGTGGGTGGACTACATTTCCTGAGAAATCCGCCAGTGTATCTCAGTATGGCATCTGTGTTAACCTGCGATTCGTTTTATGTGGTCGTTCCACTTCACATCGCTCCCTACGCCTGCCCCTGAATATTTAATGGATGCGACTGCTTCCATTTAGTGTTCCGTAATCATACAGTAACGGGTATTTCTGCCTGTTTATGAGCAATAAGTTACGTTTATGTTGAGAGTCAATTCCTACTCCCTGCACGAAGCGACGATCCTCAGCAGGCCTTCCTCCATTTCGCTACAATTTTCTAGCGTTGCAACTTTTCTGTATGCAGTAGCATCATTCTCCAAAACCTAATGGAACTTCCGGCGTTATATAAATAAGCACCATAGAAAGTAATGGTCCTATAACACTCCTTTGGGAGTGCATATGAAGTTACTTTTACATCTGAAGAATTTCTCCTCTGAGTATGGCATTCTGTATTCTGTTTTCTAGAAAGCCTTCAGTCCAGTCACACAGTTGGTCTGATATTCAGTACGCTCGTGTTTTGTACATTAGGTGGGATTGTATCGAACGCCTACCGGAAATTAAGGAATACGACATTCATCTGGGCGCCAGTATCTCGTGCATTGTGGGTTCCATGCAGTATCAGAGCGAGCAGGGTTTCACAGGATAGTGGTTTCGTAATTTTCGGAACACTTGTTGATTCATATAGAAAAGACTTTCGGTCTTGTAATAATAATGGAACATGAAACATGTTCCAAAATTCTACCACAGACCGACTTCAAAGATACAGGATTATACACTGAAGCGCCAAAGAAACTGGTATAGGCATGCGCATTTAAATATAGATATATGTAAACAGGCAGAATACGGCGCTGCCGCAAGCAACGCCCATATAAGACATCAAGTGTCTGGCGCAGTTCTTAGATCGGTTAGTGTTGGTACAATGGCAGGTTAACAAGATTTAAGACAGTTTGAATGTGGTGTTACAGTCGGCGCACGAGCAATGGGACACAGCATCTCCGACGTAGCGATGAAGTGGGGATTTTCCCGTGCGACCATTTTATTAGTGTACCGTGAATATCAGGAATCTAGTAAAACATCATATTTCCGACATCGCTGCGGCCGGAAAAAGATCCTGCAAGAACGGGACCAACGACGACTGAAGAGAATCGATCAGCGTGACAAAGGTGCAACTATTCCGCAGATTGTTGCAGATTACAATGCTGGACTATCAACAAGTGTCAGCGTACGAACCATTTAACAAAACCTCATCGATATGGGCTTTCGGAGCCGAAGGCCCACTCGTCAACCCTTGATGACAGCACGACACAAAGCTTTACGCCTCGGCTGGGCCCGTCAACACCGGCATTGGACTGTTGATGACTGGAAACATGTTGCCTGGTCGGACGAGTCCCGTTTCAAATGGTTCAAATGGTTCAAATGGCTTTGAGCACTATGGGACTTAACATCTGAGGTCATCAGTCCCCTAGAACTTAGAACCACTTAAACCTAACTAACCTAAGGCAATCACCCACATCCAAGCCCGAGGCAGGATTCGAACCTGCGACCGTAGCGGTCGTGCGGTTGCAGACTGAAACGCCTAGAACCGCTCGGCCACTCCAGCCGGCTTTCAAATTGTATCCAGGGGACATATGTGTACGGGTATGGAGACAACCTCATGAATCCATGGACCCTGCATGTCAGCAACGAAATGTGCATGCTGGTGGAGGCTCTCTAATGGGATGGAGCGTGTGCAGTTCGAGTGATATGTGACCCCTGATACGTCTAGGCACGACTCTGACAGGTGACACGTACGTAGGCATCCATTCATGTCCATTGCGCTGTCCGACGCACTTGGGCAATTTCAGCTGGACAATGCGACACCCCATACGTCCAGAATAGCTACAGAGTGACTCCAGGAATACTCTTCTGAGTTTAAACACTTCCGCTGGCCACCAAACTCCGCAGACATGAACATTATTGAGCATATCTGGGATGCCTTGAAATGTACTGTTCGTAAGAGATCTCCACCCCCCCCCCCCCCGTACTCTTACGGGTTTATGGATAGCCCTGCAGGATTCATGGTGTCAATTACCTCCAGCAATACTTCAGACATCAGTGGAGTCGACAGCACGTCGTGTTACGGCACTTATGCGTGTTCGCGGGTGCCCTACACGATATTAGCAATCTGTACCAGTTTCTTAGGATCTTCACTGTAGTTTTTTGCGTCTGTTCGACGGCCCTTTTTGAAAACGTAAATGACCTGCGCTTTTTTCCGATCATTATGAACGCTTTGCTCCTCTAGAGACCTACGGTATACTGCTGCTGTTGTTGGATTCACAGATGATAGCGGTCGAGCTTAGGCTTATTCTGCGCACCTCCGTGATGCGTTCTCCGACAGCCAATGACCGTTCAGTAGTGTTGTGAATACTCTTCTGTGAATGTCGTACCCAGTTCAAGCATTAAACGTGATCTTAGCATGTTATTTAGTGAATTTTTATTCCATTTGATGTGATTTGTTATGACTGATGGTGGTAGTAAGTCACAAATTGGTTCAAATGGTTCAAATGGCTCTGAGCACTATGGGACTCAACAGCTGTGGTCATAAGTCCCCTAGAACTTAGAACTACTTAAACCTAACTAACCTAAGGACATCAGACACATCCATGCCCGAGGCAGGATTCGAACCTGCGACCGTAGCGGTCGTGCGGTTCCAGACTGTAGCGACTTTAACCGCTCGGCCACTCCGGACGGCTAAGTCACAAATTCTACACAAGCAAGTGACAGACGTAATCTGCGAAATACATACTTGCATCAAGCGCAGAGTACGTGTATGCACGCTCCGCAACTATCACTTGGAGCTGGCAACAGTGCAATCCCCGTCCGTTTCTCGACCTGCGCACCGTCATTGCTTGTGACTCGAACTATAGAAGAGGACAACGTTATTTTGCATACTCTGCGTAGAATCGAATTGATATCCCTTCAAGTACAGTGGCCTTTCCTCCGTTTAGGAAATTCAGTTTCTTTTCAACCCCGTGGTCGTTTACTTCGATAGCTATCATTTTCAGGTTCATGCGACGAATTAAAAAGGAACTATTGTCGATGAGCGCCGGTGGGACATGGATTTGGCTTTGAATGAGCCTGTGAGAGCCGTACTACAGGGAAGTAGTCTCCGAGATCACACCATATTTTTCTTGCCTGAATAAACTGCTATTCAGCATATTTGTCTATGATCTCAGATACAGATTCTTTTACTGGATGCCTCCTCTGTTCATCATACACGCCTTTTACAAAAGGTCATGTATTATACAGGATGTACCGTAATTAATGTCTAAACCTAACAAAAGGAAAGCACACGATGACAGAAGTCAAACTGTTTTTATTCGGTTGTGGTCGTTACAGACACAGCGCTACTTTAGTGAGATATGTTACTGGCCCTCACACAGTACGCTGCCATTGTGAACGCTGACAAAACCAGACTGCGGCATGGAAGCAGAGATGCGGCGCCAGCGCCACAACGTCGGCCAAAAAGTTGTCGGCGAGGCGGTCGGCGGTCGGCGGTCGGTGGTCCGTTACTGACAGGCGAAACCAGTTGGGCGAGTGGCGGATGTGGCCCGGGTCACGCGAGGCCGCGCGCCTTGCCAACGCCACATGGCCGAGGGACCGCCGTCCGTGCACAGCGATGCGGAAGTGGTCCATCACTGACTTACTCAACTACCCGTCTACATATTAGCAAAATGGACAAAGTATTGGTTATCTTAGAAGACCACAATGGTCGCTTTGGAGCGCTATAAGTGCGGAAGAACTTGTACCATGCGGTCATGTCACCCTCCGCCAGTGATGTACACTGTCTGATCAAAAGTATCCCGTCACCTACCAGTAGACATTACATCTATATATCTACATCATAGTCCTCAAGCCACCTAACGGTGTGTAGCGGAGGGTACTTTCAGTACCACTATCCGGTTCCTCCAACCCTGTTCCACTCGAGAATAGTGCGTGGGAACTATGATTGTCGCTAAGCCTCTGTATGGCTCTAATTTCTCGAATTTTCTCCTAGTGTTCAATACGCGAGATGTAACTGGCGGGAGCTAATACGTTGTCCGTCTCCTCCTGAAAGGTGTTGTCCCGAAATTTCAATAGTAACTTTCTCTGTGATGCACAACGCCTCTCTTGTAACGCCTGCCAGTGGAGTTTGTCTAGCATCTCCGTAACGCTCTCTCGCCAGCTAAACGATCCCATGGCGAAATGCGCCGCTTTTCGTCGGATCTTCTCTATCTCCTCTATCAGTCCTACCTCATAGGGATCCCAGATATATGAACAATACTCAACAATCGGGCGAACAAGCGCCTTATAAACCACTTTTTCGTGGATGAGTTACATTTCCTTAAGATTCTTCCGATGACTCTGGGTCTGGTGTCTGAATAGTTACTCCTAGATATTTTACGGCAGACGCTGTCTCCAGCTGTTTTGTCATCAATAGTGTAGCTGTACAGTAGTGGATTTCTTTTCCTATGTTTCCGCAATATGTTACATTTATTTATGTTCAGGATCAACTGCCAGAGTCTGCACCATTCATCAATTCCCTGCAGGTCGTTCTGCAAATTCTTACTGTCTTCTGGCGTTGCTACTTTTGTATAGACAACTGCATCATCTGCAAATAGCCCTAAAGAGCAACCGACGCTTTCTACTACATCATATATATACAGGGTGGTCCATTGATCGTGACCGGTCCAAATATCTCACGAAATAAGCGTCAAACGAAAAAACTACAAAGAACAAAACTTGTCTAGCTTGAAGGGGGAAACCAAATGGCGCTATGGTTGGCCCGCTAGATGGTGCTGCCATAGGTCAAACGGATATCAACTGCGTTTTTTGTTAAATAGGAACCCCCATTTTTTATTACATATTCGTGTAGTACGGTCAGAAATATGAATATTTTAGTTGGATCACTTTTTTCGCTTTGTGATATATACACTCCTGGAAATTGAAATAACAACACCGTGAATTCATTGTCCCAGGAAGGGGAAACTTTATTGACACATTCCTGGGGTCAGATACATCACATGATCACACTGACAGAACCACAGGCACATAGACACAGGCAACAGAGCATGCACAATGTCGGCACTAGTACAGTGTATATCCACCTTTCGCAGCAATGCAGGCTGCTATTCTCCCATCGAGACGATCGTAGAGATGCTGGATGTAGTCCTGTGGAATGGCTTGCCATGCCATTTCCACCTGGCGCCTCAGTTGGACCAGCGTTCGTGCTGGACGTGCAGACCGCGTGAGACGACGCTTCATCCAGTCCCAAACATGCTCAATGGGGGACAGATCCGGAGATCTTGCTGGCCAGGGTAGTTGACTTACACCTTCTAGAGCACGTTGGGTGGCACGGGATACATGCGGACGTGCATTGTCCTGTTGGAACAGCAAGTTCCCTTGCCGGTCTAGGAATGGTAGAACGATGGGTTCGATGACGGTTTGGATGTACCGTGCGCTATTCAGTGTCCCCTCGACGATCACCAGTGGTGTACGGCCAGTGTAGGAGATCGCTCCCCACACCATGATGCCGGGTGTTGGCCCTGTGTGCCTCGGTCGTATGCAGTCCTGATTGTGGCGCTCACCTGCACGGCGCCAAACACGCATACGACCATCATTGGCACCAAGGCAGAAGCGACTCTCATCGCTGAAGACGACACGTCTCCATTCGTCCCTCCATTCACGCCTGTCGCGACACCACTGGAGGCGGGCTGCACGATGTTGGGGCGTGAGCGGAAGACGGCCTAACGGTGTGCGGGACCGTAGCCCAGCTTCATGGAGACGGTTGCGAATGGTCCTCGCCGATACCCCAGGAGCAACAGTGTCCCAAATTTGCTGGGAAGTGGCGGTGCGGTCCCCTACGGCACTGCGTAGGATCCTACGGTCTTGGCGTGCATCCGTGCGTCGCTGCGGTCCGGTCCCAGGTCGACGGGCACGTGCACCTTCCGCCGACCACTGGCGACAACATCGATGTACTGTGGAGACCTCACGCCCCACGTGTTGAGCAATTCGGCGGTACGTCCACCCGGCCTCCCGCATGCCCACTATACGCCCTCGCTCAAAGTCCGTCAACTGCACATACGGTTCACGTCCACGCTGTCGCGGCATGCTACCAGTGTTAAAGACTGCGATGGAGCTCCGTATGCCACGGCAAACTGGCTGACACTGACGGCGGCGGTGCACAAATGCTGCGCAGCTAGCGCCATTCGACGGCCAACACCGCGGTTCCTGGTGTGTCCGCTGTGCCGTGCGTGTGATCATTGCTTGTACAGCCCTCTCGCAGTGTCCGGAGCAAGTATGGTGGGTCTGACACACCGGTGTCAATGTGTTCTTTTTTCCATTTCCAGGAGTGTATATTGGAAACAGCAACGGTCCTATCACATTTCCCTGTGGTATTCCGGGTATTACCTTTACATCGGTCGATTTTGTTCCGTTAAGTGCGACGTAAGCTCGTACTTTAATCATTAAACGGCAATGCAAGACTGTGTCAAATGCCTTACTGAAATGAAGGCACACGGCATCAACCTGAGCGCCGTTGTCCACTGTGCTGTGCATCTCATGGAGGAAAAGAGCGAGCTGTTTCGCAGGATCTCTGTTTTCGGAATCCATGTCGATTTTCCAAAAATTCATAATTTTTGAACATAAAACATGTTCCATAATTCCACAACAGATTAACGTCAACGAAATAGGTCTATAATTGTGTGGATTTGCCTTACGGCCTCTCTTAAAAACGGGAATGACATGCGCTGTTTTCCAGTCGTTAGGTACCTTTCGTTGCTCAAGCGATCTATGATAAATTACTGCTAGAAAGGGAGCAAGTTCTTTCGCATAATCTTTATAGAATCTTATAGGTATCTCATCTGGTCCTGACGCCTTTCCACTACTAAGCGACTGTAGCTGCTTTTTAGTTCCGCGGTCGGGTATCTCAGTATCTGCCATTTCGACGTTCACACGACGATTGAAAGTAGGGACAGTGTTACGATCTTCTGCGATGAAACAACTTCGGAAGATCGAATACGGTATTTCGGCCTTCTCTCTGTCATCTTCCGCTTCGGTGCCGGTGTGTTCGCTGAGAGAATGAATAGATGATTTTGACCCACTTATTGATTTTACTTACGACCAAAATCTCTTAGGGTTTTTACTCAGGTCGGTTGACAACGTCTTACTTTCAAAATCACTGAACGCTTCTCGCGTTGTTCTCCTTCATCTACATCTACCTGATTACTCTGCTACTCACAATCAAGTACCTGGCAGAGGGTTCAATGAACCACCTTCAAGCTGTCTCTCTACCGTACCACTCACGAACGGCACGCGGGAAAAACGAGCACTTAAATTTTTCTGTGCGAGCCCTGATTTCTCTTATTTTATCGTGATGATCATTTCTCCCTATGTAGGTGGGTGCCAACAGAATGTTTTCGCAATCGGAGGAGAAAACTGGTGATTGAAATTTCATGAGAAGATCCCGTCGCACCGAAAAACGCCTTTGTTTTAAAGATTGCCACTCCAATTCACGTATCATGTCTGTGACACTATCTCCCCTATTTCGCGATAATACAAAACGAGCTGCCCTTCTTTGTACTTTTTCGATGTCATCCGTCAGTCCCACCTGATGCAGATCCCACACCGCACAGCAATACTCCAGAAAAGGGCGGACAAGCGTGGTGTAAACAGCTCTATAGTATCCAGAATGAGATTTTCACTCTGCAGCGGAGTGTGCGCTGATATGAAACTTCCTGGCAGATTAAAACTGTGTGCCCGACCGAGACTCGAACTCGGGACCTTTGCCTTTCGCGGGCAAGTTGGTAGAGCACTTGCCCGCGAAAGGCAAAGGTCCCGAGTTCGAGTCTCGGTCGGGCACACAGTTTTAATCTGCCAGGAAGTTTCATATCAGCGCACACTCCGCTGCAGAGTGAAAATCTCATTCTGGAAACATACCCCAGGCTGTGGCTAAGCCATGTCTCCGCAATATCCTTTCTTTCAGGAGTGCTAGTTCTGCAAGTTTCGCAGGAGAGCTTCTGTAAAGTTTGGAAGGTAGGAGACGAGGCACTGGCAGAAGTAAAGCTGTGAGTACCGGACGTGAGTCGTGCTTCGGTAGCTCAGTTGGTAGAGCACTTGCCCGCGAAAGGCAAAGGTCCCGAGTTCGAGTCTCGGTCGGGCACACAGTTTTAATCTGCCAGGAAGTTTCAGCTCTATAGTATACTTGTTGCACCTTCTAAGTGTTCTGCCAATGAATCGCAGTCTTTGGTTTGCTCTACCCACAATATTATCTATGTGATCGTTCCAGTTTAGGTTATTTGTACTTGTAATCCCTAAGTATTTTGCTGAATTTACAGCCTTCAGATTTGTGTGACTTATCGCGTAATCGAAATTTAGCTGATTTCTTTTAGTACTCATCTGAATAACTTCACACTTTTCCTTATTCAGAGTCAACTGCCACTTTTCGCTCCATACAGATATCTTATCTAAATCATTTTTCAAGTCGTTTTGATCATCTGATGACTTTACAAGACTGTAAATGACAGCGTCATCTGCAAACAATCTAAGTCGGCTACCCAGATTGTCTCCTATGTCGTTAATATAGATCAGGAACAACAGAGGTCCTTTAACACTTCCTTGTGAACGCCGGATATTACTTCTGTTTCACTCGATGACTTTCCGTCTATTACTACGAACTGTGACCTTTCTGACAGGAAATCACGAATCCAGTCGCACAACTTGTAACACCATAGCTCTAATACTCTACAGATTTATTTTGCCTTTTGTCTTATTTAATGTTACATCGTTGAGCTTCTGTAAATGTGTTTGATTGAATAGATGACACAAAATTGTATACTCCTTTCTTTGTAAAAACTTTGATGTCATGATTTGATTCTATGCAATGTAGTATATCTGTCATTTAAATTCTTTGTTCCAATTGGAGGGAGACAAAACTTACTGTATATATTTGGAATTTGTTTAAATAATTTTGTTTAGAACTACCTATATGTGCAAATGATATGTTTTGTTTAAAATGATCGTTTGCTGTTATGTAAACTGCTGACCTTCACTTAGAATTCTTAGTTATCTTGTGTGTAAGAGATAGTGTGGTTCCCCTCGGGAACGGAACTTAGTAGTAGCGCGCGCAAATTGTGGTTGGCCTAGGTAGAAAAGGTGGAACAAGAGTCAGTCGGGGACGAGCTACCAAACTGTGCACTGCCCATGTAAAATTTGTATATTGTGCTGTTTCCGAGAGAGGCTTTTCCTGCCGCTTTCCAATGCCTCGGATGGATGGATAAATAGCTGGAACTATTCTGGAATTGGTATCTATCTTCGCCACCAAGAAATGACAGAGTCCAGCAATTCTACCTGCAATTCCACCTACCAACATGCAATCGCCACCACATTGCGCAATCACTATAATGGAGCACTATAGTAATGTACAGTGAAGGATCAGCTCATTGGATGTTTTAGTGTGCACAAATATAAGGTAACTTATAACTGAATTCATGCACCTACCTTGATTTTTTACCTATCACAACACCTCTCAGGTTCCTCTCCATTTGAACTATGATTACCGAGTGTTCTAGTTCGTGGAAAAAAATGAAAGCCTCAAAGTCAAATAGTTAATTAAATAATGTTGTTTGATCTTTGGTAAGAAGGGAATATTGAGATTTACTGTGGATTTAGTGAAATTGTGGGAGGTAGTAAATGTAGTTTTGTGAAAGCCTTCCAGTGGTGAAAACAGTCCAATTTAAAGTTTTGTGGAGTTTCAAAGACACCTATTTAATCATTTACTTGAAAGTAGAAGACTGTGGTAATAAAGACAATTTGCTGTTTCTTTTAAAGATTAAAAAGTCTTAAAACTGAGGCTTATAAAGTTTTGCTAAGTTAATGATCATAGTGCTGTCTGTAGAAAATTTTAAAAGGTGAGTCAGTTTCTTGCAAATTTGTCAACATTGTGTCTCACTGTAGCAAAAGTGGAAAACTGCAATAGTGGAAAGTTATATACTCATGCGTGCTAAGTACTTGTTTCTTTTGGGCAATGAAAGTGCTTATTAATAGTGTAATAGGATCCACAGGTTATCCTTTATGTTCATGATACATAACAATTAAATAGAAAGACCAATATTTATGAAAACAATAATTTCTTTATTCAAAAGACAGTGAGAAGTAACCTGTTAGTGAATTCCAATTAGCTTTCATTCTAAATAAAATAGCATTTAGCTAAGAGAGACTTAACCTTTGATTAGTTTATAATTTTGCAGTGAACTACATTTATAATTTTATGTCAACTAGGAAAGTGTTTGAAAAATAATACTTAACTTATGTCCAATTTATGATTCTGCAGTGAATATTAATAGTAATGTTATAAAACTTATTCGGTTTGAATAAGCCCTGAAAGTAATAGTGTGTTCCGTTATCTGTTACATTTTGCAAATAGTTTGTGCTGCTCTAGCTGTTAGTTCCAACCTTAACGTTGACATATGCAGGTGTCAGAGTTCATTGCACTCGCGTGTGGTAAAGTATAGGTTGTGTTTGTCCGTTAAAGTTACTAATTCTTGAACAAGAATGTTAATCATTCTCTTGCCTAATTAGGCTGGCGACCGTATTCTTTATCCTTTAAACAGTGTGGATAGGTTAAATATAATTTATTACTGTTTAAATATTTAAGTATTTCTGACTTTCGCTTCCGATACGCCACCTCCGTTAGGTATATCACGGTCAACATAACAAAATTCCTCTCAGAGGGTAACACTGCTCTATTGCTTTATACCATAATTACTCTAACAAAATAGTACCATTTTACAAACTGCCTCTAGCTTTGAGGTTATGGTATAGCATTAGCGGACGGAAGTGTTATAAACTGAATCGATACTCCGTAGGCACGCAGTTTGGTTAGAAAACGCTTGTGAGGAACGGTGTCGAAAGCCTTCTGGAAATCTAAAAATATGGAATCAATTTGACATCCCCTGTCGATAGCACTTATTACTTCATGGGTATAAAGAGCTAGTTGTGTTTCACAAGAACGATATTTTCTGAGTCCAAGCTATGTGTCAATAAATAGTTTTCTTCGAGGTACTTCATTATGTTCGAATACAGTACATGTTCTAAAACCCTATTGCAAATCGACGTTAGTGACATGGGCCTGTAATTCAGCGGATTACTCCTACTTCCCTTTTTGGGTATTTGTGTGACTTGAGCAATTTTCCAGTCTTTAGGTACGGATCTTTCTGTGAGCGAGTGGTTGTATATAATTGCTAAATATGGAGCTATTTTATCAGCATACTCTAAGAGGAACCTGACTGGTATACAATCTGGACCGGAGACCTTGCCTTTATTAAGTAATTTAAGCTGCTTTGTTACACCGAGGGTATCTACTTCTATGTTTCTCATCTTCGCAGTTGTTCTTGATTGTAATTCAGGAATATTTCCTTCGTCTTCTTTGGTGAAGGAGTTTCGGAAAACCGTGTTTAATAACTCTGCTTTAGTGGCACTGTCATTAGTGATTTAAACATTGTTATCGCGCAGTGAAGGTATTGATTGCGTCTTGCCACTGGTGTGCTTTATGTATGACTAGAATCTCTTTGGGTTTTCCGGCCGCGGTGGCCGATCGGTTCTAGGCGCTCAGTCCGGAACCGCGTGACTGCTACAGTCGCAGGTTCGAATCCTGCCTCGGGCATGCATGTGTATGATGTCCTTAGGTTAGCTAGGTTTAAGTGGTTCTAAGTTTTAGGGGACTGATGACCACAGATGTTAAGTCCCATAGTGCTCAGAGCCAATTGAACCATCTTTGGGTTTTCTGCCAGATTTTGAGACAGAATTTCGTTGTGGAAATTATTTAAAGCATCTCGCATTGCAGTACGCGCTATATTTCGAACTTCTGTATAACTTTGCCAATCTTGTGGATTTTGCGTTCTTTTGAATTTGGCATGCTTTTTTCGTTGCTTCTGCAACAACGATCGGACCCGTTTTGTATACCATGGGGGATCAATACCATCACTTATTAATTTATGTGGTGTACATCTCTCAATTGCTGTCGATACTATCTCTTTGAAAAAATTCAAAAAATGTGTGTGAAATCGGATCAGTACCATCACTTATTAATTTATGTGGTGTATATCTCTCAATTGCTGTCGATACTATCTCTTTGAAAAAATTCAAAAAATGCGTGTGAAATCTTATGGGACTTAACTGCTAAGATCATCAGTCCCTAAGCTTACACACCACTTAACCTAAACTATCCTAAGAACAAACACACACACCCATGCCTGAGGGAGGACTCGAACTCCGCCGGGACCAGCCGCACAGTCCATGACTGCAGCACCCTCAGACCGCTCGGCTAATCCCGCGCAGCTGAAAACATTCCACAACTTTTCTACACCTACAAGATCAGATCTTAAGGAGTGAAGACTGTCTCTTAAAAAGGCGTTAAGAGCATTTTTATCAGCTTTTTTAAATAGATATACTTTGCGTTTCGTTTTGATGATTGTAGGTGTTACGGTATTCAGCCTAGCAGCAACTGCCTTGTGGTCGCTAATCCCTGTTTTCGTCACAATACTCACCATTTTTCCAGGATTATTTGTTGCTAAAAGGTCAAGTATGCTTTCGCAACCATTTACGCTTCGAGTGGGCTCATGAACTAATTGTTCAAAATAATTTTCTGAGAAAGTATTCAGTATAATTTCGGATGACGTTTGATGCCTGCCGCCGGCCTTAAACGTATAATTTTTCCAGCATATCGAAGGTAGACTGAAGTCACCACCGACTATAATTGTATGTGTGGGATACATATTTAAAATGAGACGCAAGTTTTCTTTGAACTGTTCAGCAACTGTATCTTCTGGGTCGGGGGGTCGGTAAAATGATCCAATTAATAGTTTAGTCCGATTGTCAGGTATAACCTCTACCCATACTATTTCACACGAACTATCTACTTCAATTTCGCTACAAGACAAGCTACCTCTGACAGCAATAAATACTCCAGCACCAACTGTATTTAATCTATCCTTTCTGAACACTGTTAGATCGTTTGAAAAAATTTCGGCTGAACTTATTTCCGGCTTTAGCCATCTCTCTGTACCTACAACTATTTGAGCTTCCGTGCTTTCTATTAGGGCTTGGAGCTCTGGTTCTTTCCCAACACAGCTACGATAATTTACAACTATAATACCAATCGTTTCTATAACTACCTTACTGTGTTTTACCTGCCCACTTTTAGACGGATTCTGTGGTTCCCTGAGACCCTCTAACCTAAAAAACCGCCCAGTCCCTTCCACACAGCCCCCGCTACCCGTGTAGCCGCCTCCTGTGTGTAGTGGACTCCTGACCTATTAAGCGGAACCCGGAGAGTCACCACCTGATGGCGCTAGTCAAGGAATCTGCAGCCTACACGGTCACAGAACCGCCTGAGCCTCTGATTCAGACCCTCCACTCGACTCTGCTCCAAAGGACAACAGTCTGTTCTATCGATGATGCTGCAGACGGTGAGCTCCGCCTTAATCTCGGAAGCAAGCCTGGCAGTCTTTACCATTTGCGCTAGCCGCCCGAAACCAGACAGAATCTGCTCCGATCCAAAGCTACACACGTCATTGGTACCGACATGAGCCACCACCTGCAGTTGGCTGCACCCTGTACTCTTCATGGCATCCGGAAGCACTCTTTCCACATCCGGAATGGCTCCCCCCGGAATTCACACGGAGTGCACACTGGTTTCCTTCCCTCCTTGGCAGCCATGTTCCTAAGGGGCCCCATTACGCGCCTAACGATGGAGCTCCCAACTACCAGCAAACCCACCCTCTGTGAATGGCCAGACCTTGTAGACCGAGAAGCTTCCTCTGGAACAGGCTCAGAGACATCGTCAGCCACAGATAACGCCCGAAACCTGTTCGCCAAACGAATAGGGGAGGCCCTGTGATCGGCCCCTTGGAAATTGTTTCACTGCCTGTCACACTTCGGAATGATCTCCCACTCGACCACGGGTGAGGGGTCAACAATCTCAGTGCAGGCAGTACCTGGGGCGGTCACAGCAGTGGACCGATCAGAGGACACATGGGACGAGCTCGACGACCCTCGCATCCTCGCGTTCGACCCGCCAAAGTGACGCCGCTTGGAGGCAGCCTCAAGCTGTGTGATGGAAGCCAACACTGCCAGGAGCTGTGAGCGAAGGGTCGCCAACTCAGCTCGCATCTGTACACAACAATCACAGTTCCTATCCACTACTGCAGTCGCTCCTGCTTGAAGCTCGTATAAATATGCAACAAACGAACGGTGTGCTCGCCTTATCAGCAGTGGGAAATCGACGTGCTCTCTCACTGACGGTCTAACCGACACTGAGCTGTTCTAACCAAACAAACAAAAGCCTGTACGATACGAGGGTCGATAGCAATGGCGGTACTGTACACTACACTGTTATTGAAATAAAAGGTTGTGCCTAGTAAGCACTCGAACACGCAAGAAATTACAAAAATAAACTAGTAACTACACAGATAACTGAAAATAAGTCGCTCCTATTTGAAGCTCGTAAAAATATGTAACAAACGAACGGTGTACTCTCCTTATTAGTAGCAGGAAATGGCAGTGCACTCTCGCTGACGGTCTAACCGACACTTTACGCTCACTTTCGCTTCGTTCAGCTTTCGTTTGTCAGCTAGGTTTTTACTGCTCTGGAATCCGAGATGAAGTGCTCTTTGTTTACGTAGCGCTTTTCTAACATGGCTATTAAACATGGTGGGTCTTTCTCATCCCTTAAAACCTTACCTGGAACATACTTGTCTAGAGCATATCGCCATTGACTTTTTTCCATTTGCTTTCCATATCTTCATCCTCATCGCCAAATATTTGAGGTATTCTGAAATTTGTATCCTGTCACCCTTGCTCAGCAAATATATCTTCCTACCTTTCTTAACATTCCTTGTAGGACCCGTCGTCATAGGTGCTGTCACAACCTTATGATCACTGATACTTTCCTCTACGTTAACTGATTCGTTAAGTTCAGGTCCGTATGTTGCCAGGAGGTCTATGACGTTACCCTCTCTAGTTGGTTCTCTAACTATCTACACAAGGTAATTTTCGGACAAGACATCCAGAACAATGCCCACGAATCCCTTCTCTGCAACCAGTTTTGATGGCATAACACTCCCAATCTACACCTGGTAAGTTGAAGTCAACCACTATTCCAATGGCATGATCAGGAAAATTACTAATGATATTCTGCAAGTTCTGTCTGAAGCGCTCTACATCTACAAATCCTGACCCAGGTGGTCTATAGAAGCATCCGATCATCATTTTCGACCGTTCTTTGATACTCAGCTTCACCCAAATTAATTCACATTCGGAATCAGTGATAACCTCGCTAGATTTTATCGAGCCGCGCGGTCTTTGGCGTGTTGTCACGGTTCGTGCCCCACCCGTCCGAGGTTCGGGTCCTCTCTTGGGCATGGGTGTGTGTGTTGTCCTTAGCGTAAGTTAGTTTAAGTTAGATCAAGTAGTGTGTAAGCTTTGGGACCGATGACCTCAGCAGTTTGGTCCCATAAGACCTTACCACAAATTTCTAAATTTTTCGAATTTTTTACTGCATATAAAAACGCCGCCACCGTTGGCGACTAACTTATCCTTACGATAAACATTCCAATCTGAACTTAGGATTTCGTTGTGATTGACGTCTAGTTTCAACCAGCTTTCTGTTCCCAATACCATTTGTGGATTAAAACCTTCAGTAAGCGATACTCATTCTGGGACTTTTCCTCGGATGCTCCTGCAATTTACTAAACTCATATTAATCTTTTCTGTCTTGGATCTACGAGGACCAAGATTCTTTGAGGTCACTGTGGCTGATTTAACAGGCAAATCGTCTTTGGTCCCAAGGGAGTGGTTCTCTAACCTAAAAAATTCGCATGTGCACGCCACACGTACTCCGCTACCCTAGTAGCCGCTCCTTGCGTATAGAGCAAGCCTGACCTATTAAGGGGAACCCTACAATTGTGCACCCGATAGCGGAGGTCGAGAAATTCGCATCCGACACCGTCGGAGAGTCGTCTGAGCGTCTGATTTAGACCTTCCACTTATAACTACTCTCGTTTGCTATACGCCACTAACTTGTCTGACGTGACACAAACTAGTATTACCCTCTGGGAGGATTTTTGTGTTTCGACCGCGTGTTTATCTAATGGATAAAGGGTATCGGACAGTAATTTTGTATATATAATGCAATTAGCAGAAAATCTAAACAGGCTTTACTTTGGGGATAATGAAAGCGGCAAAGTTCATGTGAATGAAACAAAAAACGGTCGCCAGCCTAATTAGGCATATGAATTTGAAATATTATGTTTAAGAAAATTGAATACTAGTTGTCAAAGTGACTTTCATTAAGATTTCCTTTGAATTTTACACTGGATACACAGGAATACACGACGATCTAAGTTATGGGTAACAGTAGTTGCCATACATGCACAAGCCAGTAATTATAGAAAGTCGAATAGTACTCCACTCATAATAATGACAGTTACAATCAGAATCATTATGCAACTCAGTACTGAGATGTTAATGCAGGAAGCACTGGACCAAAGTTAGATATGAAAAGGTTTCTGACTTAACTAACATATGTACACTTCGAATAGAATTAATTAATATCACCATTACACTGTTTATACTCCCATTTATGGAAGTGAATAAGATTACTTTAGTAGCGATAATATTCCAAAGATCTTTCAAATATGAAAAGAATATAGTGGGGAACCCAGAAACTGATACTGTCTCAATAGGCAACTCTATGACTATTTCATAAGCAAAGTTCAATTAAACCAAAATTAATGCTTAGCTCCACTTGGAATAATTTATGTTTTCATCCTTTAAAGCAAATTACTCAACACTGAGCTCGATTAACCAAAAAAAAAACTTTCATGATAGCAATCAAGACTAAATTATGTTTCAAATAAGTTTAATTTATGTGCGTTTTTCATCACCTGTGGAGGAGGTATTTTAGACAGTTACATTTACACTCTCACGCACTGAATTTTTGCACATTTAATACACAGAAACAAATCACTATTTAGAAACAGGATACTCGGTTTTCTACACACTTAGGAGAGGTTCCTGTTTCGGTTCATGATTAGGGTAAAGTTAGGGTTCAAAACACGGTTTGTAGCACTTGGATTATTATTGAAAACACTCACACAAATCAACTGGTCCATGTTATAATACATATATGTGTGCCTGAAGTTGGTGGTGCAGTGGCGCAATAGTGGTGGCAAGCGACGTGGCAGCTAACTGTATTCACGGCTGTTAATGTTGAATGCTCTTTGCAATTTTTTCTTGGCGACTGTTTTTTATCGTGTTAGAGCCATTCCGTATTTCCGAGAGTACTATACAACAGCCAAATCCACATCCGAGGATATTTTCCATGCAAAACGGCTTCCAAAAGCATCCCTTGGCACCCTCGGTATGTACCGTGCAACGGCTAGCCGCTGACTGCGTACCGTTCGCACCAAATAGCCGCCCAGTTCGACCGCCAAAACCACCTTTTACGTCGCGCCAAGCCACTTCCGTTGCGGAGGGACTTCCCTATATCTTTTACCTTTCACAATACAAGTTCGCTAAGCGTGTACCAGCTTCCAATATACAAATTTTTCTTTATGAACATACATATATAATAAAATTTCATTATTTTTAAACATCATTTAGCTTTATAATCATAGATACACATTTACATAGTATAAACATACTTCTAATCGATATTGGTGTTACACACTCTGCTCCAAACCAGAGGACCACGATCAATCCTGGGTACGATGTCACAAATAGACATCTAAGCCTGCACTCAGCTTGCGTTGCTAGTTATCTTCACCAAATCAGTCCGCCGCCGAAAGGAGCCGAGGATGGGCTCAGAACCCAAGCGACAGGCGTCTTCGTGCCGACATGTGCCACTACATGCAGCCGGTTGCACCCAGTGTGCTCGACAGCTGCCGGCAGGGCCTCCTCCACATCACGGATGAGACCTCCCGGCTAACATACCGAATACACACTGGAATTCTTTCCCGCCTTCCCTGAGGGGCTCCGTCACCCCCCTAACATTGGAGCTCCCAATGACAAGCATACCCAATTTCGGGAGAAGTCACCCTTTGCCTTTATGTTGGCTTTAACTATACTGGGGACACTTCCAGTGAGGGATGTGAATGTATGTGGACGAATGGCAGCCCGCACCTCATCAAGAGTCGAAACAAGGGAGTGTAATGATGCTTCAGTCTGGAGCGGCGTCGACGTTCTGACTCATCCCAGAGGTGTTCCATCGGGTTCAGGTCGGCACTTTAGGCAGGCCAGCTCATTTTAAGAATGTTCTTGTATCAAACCAATGTTCGACTGTCCCTGTTCCTCAGTACATGAGGTCTGCCCGGTCTTGGTTCAGGTGTGGTTGCACCTTCACTTTTCCTCTTGATTCGCATCACCACTAGTCGGCTTGGGCAGCTTTAGAAGGGTTGAAATGTCCCTGATGGACTTACTACCCAGGTGATATCCAATGACTAGTGGACGTTGGAAGTCAGTGATCTCTCCTGATTGGTCCGTTCTGCAGTTGCTGTTACTCCTCGCATCCTTTTATACTGGCGGATCCGTATCTCGTAACATGTAATGGTCGATTATGCATTACATAGGGGTGTACGGATATTTCTGATCAGGTAGTGTAAGCAATGCAAGAGACGAGGCATGATGTGCTAGTCGCTTGTACGGAATCCACGCAGTAAGATGCGTCGACGTGGGGACGTGACAGAATGGTGGAAAGAGCTATGGTGTTTATAAATGCCATTGACTACCACGTGAATGAAGTTGCCCGATTTCTTGGCTTATTAACGTGGAATATCCAGTATTTCTAGGGGAATGGTGTACCACTCACGCTCGTGTATCACAGGTAAGATCACTGGTCGGAAAAGTGTCCTAACCGACAGGGACCAACACGTGTGTCTCTCCTTGTCAGTTACAATCGGATTCAAACCTGACAGGAATTGCTGCTGTCAGCGAATGCAGTTCTGTCTCAGCCGTTTTCCAGTGACCATATGAGGGGATTGCATGCGATGGACATTTGGTGTCGACTACCTCCGAAATGGACACTGTACACAATGACACATAAATTTGCACATCTTCAATGGGTCAGACAACACAAATACTGGTCTGTAGCTGATCAGAGGCAATTAAAGTGGTTCAAAGTGTCACAATTTTTAGTCTCTTCAAATCAACAAGTCGTTGGAAGTTCCCTGCAGAAATATTGTGCCAAGCTGCTTCTATAGCCGTCCCTAATTGCAAATGTATTGCTAGTGGCACGATTTTGTACACGAACTGACCTCTCGATTATGTCCCATAAATGTTTGATGGGATTCACGTCGGGCGATCTGGGCGGCCAGATCATTAGCTCGAAATGTCCAGAATGTTTTTCATACCAATAGCGAACAACTGTGACCCAGTGAAAACTCCATTGTTCTTTGGGAACATGAAGTCCACGAATGGCTTCAGATGGTCTCCAAGTAGACGAACACAACCATTGCCAGTCAATGTTCGCTTCAGTTGGACCAGAGGAAGCTGTTCATTCCATGTAAACACAGCCCATACCATTACGAGGACACAACCAGCTAGCACAGCACCTTGTTGACAACTTTGGTCCCTGGCTTCGTGGGATCTGCCCCACCCTCGAACCCTACCATCAACTCTTATCAACTTTAAATCGGAACTCATCTGAGTAGGCTTCGGTTTTCCAGTCGTCGAGGATCCAACGGATATGGTAACGAGCGGAGGAGAGGCGCTCAGGCGACGTCGTGCTGTAAGCAAAGATACTCGCGTCGGTCGTCTACTGCCACAGCCCATTAACCCCAAATTTCGCCGCACCGTCCTAACGTATACGTTCGTCGTACGTCGCACATTAATTTCTGCGGTTATTTCGCGGAGAGTTGCTTGTCTGTTCGCACTGACGACTCTACACAAGTGGTATTTAAGTGAATGCTGTCGGCCACTACGTTGTTCGTGGTGAGAGGTAATGCCTGCAATTTGGTGTTCTCGGCACACTCTTGACACTGTGGATCTCGGAATAGTGAATGCCCTAACGGTTCCCGGAATGGAATGTCTCATGCCCCTAGCTCCAACTGGGAGCTCCGCCAACGCACTGCCCTTTTATTTCTTTTATATGAGAGTCTACCGCCATCTGTATAATGTGCTTATCGCCCCATCCCATGAATTCTGCCACCTCAGTATAGTTGAGACTGCAAGTGGTTCTCTCATGTTCCCGGGGTGTTCTTTTGAACATTGAGTTGAGCCTACTCATTCACGTTACCGTGAACATGAGCACGGACGTTTATTTAAATCTTCTGGGTGATTGAGAGTTTTCTTCTAAACATTCATGACGATTATGCTGTGGACATCTTTCAAGATGACAACAGCAGTGATCAGCACGCATACAGTCTTGGTTAGACGAACACTCGGGCGCGCTATCGCAACTCGACTGGCCCGCTAAATCATCTGATCTGAATACCGTAGAAAATCTCTGTGGTAATGAGCACCTGGAAGGTCTATGATGGCATAGAATCACCAACGAGTGGTTTCAGCTGTATACGGCATAACTGAAACTTGTCGATTTCCTTTCTTGCAGAAATTAGGCCATCGTCAAGGCTACAGGCGGTGTGCATACTAATAGCGTGATGCCTCCAGAAGGTAACAAATTTTTGTCTCCTTAGCTGAGTGGTCAGCGGAGGTGGCTGCCATGCGAAGGACCCGGGCTCGATTCACAGTATTGCCCAGGAGTTTTCCTTGCTAAGAGGAATGGTACGGTGAGCACTCAGCCTCGTGATGCCAGTTGAGGAGCTACTTGAATGAGAAGGAGCGACTCCAAGATCTGGAAAGTCGGCAACACGGCCGGGAGTGCGGTGCGCTGACCGCATGTCCCTTCATACCTCATCTGCATGACGCCGAATGACAGAGGATGACATGGTGGCCGGTAGAAGTCCTTTGGGCAGTCAAGGCCTGAACGAGGTGCTCATTTGTGCTTATATACTACACCTGAAGACACTGAAGTGTTTCGAAAAGTACACATCGGATCTGAACAATTTATACTTAAAATTTGTTCGTCTCGGAGGAGGACATCCAGTGATACCAAACTCGACCGCCAAGTCCACACCGTGTGTGGGTGCGGGGTGAAACTTTGAAATCTTAAATGGGAACTCCCATTTTTGTATTACGGATTCGGATGCTAAAGAAAAAAAATACGTATGTTTTGTCTGAAACATTTTTTTCGTTTCGTGACAGATGACGCTGAAATCTGTAAAATCAAAATGGATAGAAAATCGCATGTTTCAAAATGCTGCCCAGTGACATTTGAATTAATTTCCCACCGCCAAGCTGCGAGGGTAGGACAGGCAATTATTCCATAAATTTTAATGGGAAACCCCATCCTCAACGTAGTATTCCTCCGACAAAATAAAAAGGAGACTGCTCAATGTGCCACTGTGGCCGTGTAGCGAACTACGACTTATCATAATAGGTTGTGCAGTCCCATTAAAAGTTATGAAATAATTACCTGTCCTACCCTCGCACCATGGAAGTGGAGGGTTAAGTCAAGTGTCATGGGATGACATTTTGAAACATTCGATTTTTTTAACGATTTTGATTTTACCGTTTACAGCGGCATCTGTGGCGTAACTAAAAAATGTTTCCCACTAAACATATGTATTTTGCTACGTAAATTCAGAATCTGCAATAAAAAAATGCCCCTCCCCCCGCCCCCACACACGGGGTGGGGTTGAGGGTTGAGTTTAATACCTTTGGTATCATTGGATGTTCGCCTGCGACAGGAAGAAACTTTAATCCCAAATTTTTGGGATCCAATGTGCTGTTTTTGATGTATTTCAGTGTCTTGAGATAAACTGATTCAAATGGCTCTGAGCACTATGGGACTAAGCTGCTGAGGTCATCAGTCCCCTAGAACTTAGAACTAATTAAACCTAACTAACCTAAGGACATCACACACATCCATGCCCGAGGTAGGATTCGAACCTGCGACCGTAGCTGTCACGCGGTTCCGGACTGAAGCGCCTAGAACCGCTAGGCCACTCCGGCCGGCCTCAGATAAACTGAATATCCTGTATTGTGAATAGTAACAGCCCTAGGGTACTGCCGAAGTTATTGTTGTGCCTGTAGATCCGTACCTTAGATCAACCTTAATGTAGGAATTACCTCTGAAGGCACGCTTGATATCTGCTGCAATTATTCGATCAAAAACACCACTGCTACCTATCTTACCTATACTTATCCAACTAAGCTCTCTGCGCATCTGTAATGACCCCATCATCGACATATTCTGATATCTATTGTGAGGCTGTCAGGCCCCAGATCGACATGTTTCAATTTTTACAGTTATTAGTCGAGAGTCCTGCATGTGCTGCTCTAAAGCCGGGCGCTAGTTACATCAATTGGGAGCGGCTTACTGACATGTGCAGCGAGCGTGTAAATGAGGAATGGTAAAGGTCAACTCATTGTAGCTGTTCAGTGAATAAAATGTATAACGTGCGCGATGAAGATTTATGATGTTTACAGCTACACTTCGATAATTATCATACGCTGCTGGCGATGGTGATTGATAAACAGTTTCCTTACGTAAGAGAAATCTGCATTGCGTAACGCTGCGGCTTAGTGTTGATGAGGTCACGTGGGAAGTACCGAATCCTCTTGCGTAACAAAGCTGCGCGTGAAACTGTATCATCAGTCGGAGACTGACAACAAATGAAAACCGTTATTCTAACAACAAAAGGTTCCAAATGTGAAGTAAAAGACGTAAAGAGATTTGAAGTTATTATTTGGTCATCCTGGCTAATTCTGTTGCCGAACCGATTACATGTTATTTTGTCCACAACCGGAATGTTTGTTAGTGGTTTACACGGCATTTTTCGGGTTAGCAAACCACGGGCAGTGGTGCAGGATGAGATAAGTGGCACAACAAATCTTAGAGAAAGCTCAGAACTGTAACCTGAACCGTTGAAAGGGGCCGGCCAGTGTGGCCGTGCGATTCTAGGCGCTTCAGTTTGGAACCGCGTGACTGCTACGGTCGCAGGTTCGAATCCTGCCTCGGGCATGGATGTGTGTGATGTCCTTAGGTTAGTTAGGTTTAAGTAGTTCTAAGTTCTAGGGGACTGATGACCTCAGATGTTGAGTCCCATAGTGCTCAGAGCCATTTTGAACGTTGAAAGGGAGGCATATTCAGAGTCCTGATGTATGTATTCACGTTGATTTTGTAAGTGGGATTTTGTTAGTGGGATTCTGTATGTACCGTAATTACACTAAAATATTTCTTTAAAGTCAGTACCGCCGGCCGAAGTGGCCGTGCGGTTCTAGGCGCTGCAGTCTGGAACCGCGAGACCGCTACGGTCGCCGGTTCGAATCCTGCCCCGGGCATGGATATGTGTGATATACTTAGGTTAGTTAGGTTTAACTAGTTCTAAGTTCTAGGGGACTAATGACCTCAAAAGTTAAGTCCCATAGTGCTCAGAGCCATTTGAACCATTTTTTAAAGTCAGTACCGCCATTAGATTGTTGTTTATTTACAGTGTTAGATTTACACTTACACAATCACGATTTCGACTTCAAAGTCCTATTATTAAGTGTTTTAAGTGTTGCAAATTGCCTAAGATGGCATACTGTAGTATTAAAATACACTATTAGACACATTGTGTTTATTTTAATACGACAGTGTGCCATCTTAGGTAATTTATAACACTTAAAACACTTGATAATGGCACCTTGAAGCCGAAATAATGGTTGTGTAAGTGTAAATGTAACACTGTAAATAAACAACAGTCTAATGGTGGTACTGACTTTGAAGGAATACATTATGACTGTGGCCCCGCATTACGAAAAAGTTATTACATTAAAATACCCGGCCCAACGCACCTTCCATATGGGTACGTCGTAAACCTAGCAAGTTTCGAAATGCTCCAGTGCGGCAGCGGGCAAGTAAGAACTTGAGGAAGGACGCAAGGTCACCTAGTTCCAAAGATAAAATACATCAAACATATACCCACTCATATACATCCGCTTCTTGGTAAGATCAATGCGTAGTATCAAAGGAGGCCCCTTCAAATGGACACGCCTACTGCAACATTCGTCTGGAAAAGATCGAATTTAATACTTGCATCGCTGTGCTTAATAAGATTAAGATTACACACTATTCAACGTTTTAAGAGCCTGTTGTAACTATTTGTCAACGTAAGAAATGATTAATATATAGTGTGGTCCATAGGTGTGGAATCACCCTGTCAAAACAAAAACGGGAGGGCAAACGAAATTTTAAGTCAAGTATTATGAGATGGGAGAGGGAGAAAACCTGGGAGGCTATGTAGTTGATACAGCGGTGTATTTGGAAGCCGCCATCTTCGATGCAATTCGTAATTTTAAAATGAAATGTTGGTAATGTGTGACACATCAAACTGATAGAGAACAACGCGTGAAAACCAATGAGCACAGCTTTTTTTTAATTCGTGAATTATGATTGATATTTCTACGTTATAGGTTACGAGGAAGCTGCTGGCGTTAACACAGTCGAAACGACTCTCTGAGATTGCCTTGACATCAGTAGAGAGAAGCTTCCGTGTTATCGCAGAGGATATCTAGCAACGCCACCCTGACACCACCCATTCCCAACAGCGGGGTGGTGAAACTTCCCACGAAATTCCGTGTTATTGTCTCTGTGGCAAGCAAACCGAAAGCTTTATGATAGGAAACTGCCGCGGATGAAGCAACATCAACCGGTGTTCTGCCATCGCTCACTGAGGGACCAGAGAACAGCACTCGCCTCTTCTCTCTGAAAACTGCGGTCAGCCTTAAATCAACATCGAGCGTCACACATAAATGATCGTAGTGGTTCAGTCGAATGACTATCGTATTCCCCAGATTGGGGTCTATTAGATTTATATACGAGGGGTAATCGGAAAGTAAGGTCCGATTTGGCACGAAATGGAAACCACTGTGAAAATCCGATGGAACTTTGCACAGTTGTGTTGTGCAGTGTCTTTAGTGTGCCTGTCGATCGCTTCACGTCGCCCTTTTCAGTTCAGAGTGCAAAGTGATCACGTAGAAATGCCTGAAACAACAGTGTCTCCCGCGAAGTATGTGGATCTGGTGTGAGATTTCGCCTGAAGATATGCAGCCCACATAACATAAATGTCATGCGTTTCTTTCTTGAAGATAATTCTCAGCAATATTCTGCAGGGGCAAAGAAGATGCTCTTGCAGCTTTTCCGATGGGAAGTGTTTGATCACTCACAATGCAGCCCTTAATTGGCTGGCTACGAAGACAAAATTTTGGTACAAACAACTGAAGGCATACCAGCGTAAACAATTGGCGGAAAGCACAGACGCTGCTTTCTGAGACGAGGCTACTGGAAAGTTTGTACAACGCCACGACAAATGTCTAAGTCGGAGAGGCGACTACTTAGAGAGGTAGCTGGAAAGGTGGCTTACTGTTGCGAATAAAAAAATTTTGATTTTCACAGTGGTTTCCATTTCCTTACTTTCCGAGCAGCCCTCGTATTTGATGACATGTGAAGGCAATGGTGTATGCGGTGGAAGTCAGAAACCTTGCAAACCTCAGGGTGCGGGTTGCTGAGGATTGTGCTAAATTCGGGTACTTCTACTGATTTAAGTCTAGGAGGAATGGGTGACACGTATAAAAACAACCCTACAATATCGTGGACAGCACGTCGAACACATGCTGAGGTCTTTGTGTGTTATCACCAGCGTTTGTCTTGTTCTATTCGAAAATGAATAAAGCTATGCCCAAGTGAAAAACTCCATTGATTTTCTTGTGTACTCTCCTATCTGCCCGACACATCACATTACCTCCCTTCCATTTAAAAACTGCGATTTGCATACAAGACAGCGACTTCCACCAGTCGTAAGTTCTAATAGTGAATTTCGCATTATAAAGGGGTGACCGGATATTTTTGATCAGATAATGTATGTAGGACTGAAGAAGCGGAGTTACTCCTAGACTACTGCCAGCGACTGTTTCAAGTTTCTTTCTTTTCCTTTAACAGGAGGTACTCGGAGACTCAGTCTGAAAGCTGCCTCACTGGAATAGCCGCTCCTTTACTCTCAGTAATCCGGATTGATGTAGCTTCACGTCACATTTGTTTAAACTGCTATCTTATCTTTTTATGCGTGAACTGAGAGCGCGCAAAATTGTTTTTCCGTGCTAAAATTTAAGAGTGTTCTGCACCAGTCGTATTTCGATTTTAATTTCAAAATATCATCAGTGATCATTCCGCAAATATGGTGTACATAATACATTTCTAAATTTTGTTACTTACGGATTAAAAACAGTTTTCCTTTATAAATTTGGCATACGTTTCAAATGTTGTTTATTCCTCCTCTTAACAAGTTCCAAAGCAGAAAGGTTTTGTTAGTATACGAGTAAGCTAAAGTCTGAAAAAAAGGCTTGGTTTTTCTTTCACCCTTTGCGATTCTTCAGCTTTTAGATAGGAGCCCTTTCTTTCGCTGCATTTGCGTTTTTGCACTGCGCTACCGTAAAACTTCACAAAAGGTGCCTACACAGAAATATTTCCTGCTTGGTGCTGTCCGAGAGTAGCTATGCGCCGGCACCAGGTTTCGCGCTGTCGCTTCTCTAATCATCATACATGACGAACACACCACTGTAGTCACGTACACTCAACATATGTACATAACAAAAATGGGTCTGAGCACTATGGGACTTAACATCTATGGTCATCAGTCCTCTAGAACTTAGAACTACTTAAACCTAACTAACCTAAGGACATCACACAACACCCAGCCATCACGAGGCAGAGAAAATCCCTGACCCCGCCGGGAATCGAACCCGGGAACCCGGGCGTGGGAAGCGAGAACGCTACCGCAGCACCACGAGATGCGGGCTATGTACATAACATTCAAATCTCATACTTCACGATGGTAAGCTACCACAGTACCCGAAGGAAGAAAACCTGTTCTACAGTGCTTCACGATTGGTAAGGAACAACTGACGCTTGCTAGTAATTGCTATGGAACAACCGGCAATAGCTGCGGAACACCCGACCAATCATAGTAAAATGAAATGTAGAGGGCGGGACGTGTTTGCTGCAGCGAAGTCTGTGCACGAATACTCTGTAAGCATTCGACAGTACGTGCAGTACGAGGTTTGAAGGAGTTTGTTGTGCAACCGATTAGTGCGACATTTTGTGTGGTACGGCAATATGTTTGCATTACATCTTTTGAGCACCTACGCTCGTGGATGAGCTGTTGGACTGCTGGAAGCCGGTCAAAGGGTCACTATTGTGGCCACAGTAACACACTACTGGCCATTAAAATTGCTACACCACGAAGATGACGTGCTACAGACGCCAAGTTTAACCGACAGGAAGAGGATGCTGTGATATGCAAATGGTTAGCTTTTCAGAGCATTCATACAAGGTTGGCGCCGGTGGCGACACCTACAACGTGCTGACATCAGGCTAGTTTCCAACCGATTTCTCGTACACAAACAGCAGTTGACCGGCGTTGCCTGGTGAAACGTTGTTGTGATGCCTCGTATAAGGAGGAGAAATGCGTACCATCACGTTTCCGACTTTGATAAAGATCGGATTGTAGCATATCGCGATTGAGGTTTATCGTATCGCGACATTGCTGTTCGCGTTGGTCGAGATCCAGTGACTGTTAGCAGACTATGGAATTGGTGGGTTCAGGAGGATAATACAGAGCGCCGTGCTGGATCCCAACGGCCTCGTATCACTAGCAGTCGAGATGACAAGCATGTTATCCGCATGGCTGTAACGGATCGTGCAGCCACGTCTCGATCCCTGAGTCAACAGATGAGGACGTTTGCAACACAACAACCATCTGCACGAACAGTTCGACGACGTTTGCAGCAGCATGGACTATCAGCTCGGAGACCATGGCTGCGGTTACCCTTGACGCTGCATCACAGACAGGAACGCATGCGATAGTGTACCCAACGACGAACGTGGGTGAACGAATGGCAAAATGTCATTTTTTCGGATTAATCCAGGTTTTGTTTACAGGATCATGATGGTCGCATCCGTGTTTGGCGACATCGCGGTGAACGCACATTGGAAACGTGTATTCGTCATCGCCATACTGCCGTATCACCCGGCGTGATGGTATGGGGTGCCATTGGTTACACGTCTCGGTCACCTCTTGTTCGCATTGACGTTACATTTCAGATGTGTTACGACCCGTGGCTCTACCCTTCATTCGATCCCTGCGAAACCCTACATTTCAGCAGGATAATGCACGACGTTTGTTGCAAGTCCTGTACGGGCCTTTTTGGATACAGAAAATGTTCGACTACTGGCCTGGCCAGCACATTCTCCAGATCTCCTACCAATTGAAAACGTCTGGTCAATGGTGGCCAAGCAACTTGCTCGTCACAATACACCAGTCACTACTCTTGATGAACTGTGGTATCGTGTTGAAGATACATGGGCAGCTGTACCTGTACACGCCATCCAAGCTCTGTTTGACTCAATGCCCAGGCGTATGAAGTCCGTTATTACGGTCAGAGGTGGTTGTTCTGGGTACTGATTTCTCAGGATCTATCACCCAAATTGCGTTAAAATGCAATCACATGTCAGTTCTAGTATAATATATTTGTCCAATGAATACCCGTTTATCATCTTCATTTCTTCTTGGTGTAGCAATTTTAATGGCCAGTAGTGTAGATGTATCCGGAAGGGTCATCTCGCAATTATAAAAGGCCGCTGAAGATGGAAATGGTATGTGGAAACATGTCGGTGGACGTACAGGGACCATCACAACGCAAGAGGATCGATACATAGCCCTAGTGGCGAAAAGGAATAGGCATATCACTTCTAGGCAGATCGCTGCATACCTTGCCACCGCTGCCAGTACACGTGTCTCTAGGAGAACCATTTTACGGCGATTAAATCAAGCTGGTTTGTATGCTCAGAGGTCTGTTAAAGGCATGCCACTTCAATTACGCCATTGTCAAGAAAGAGTTCGTTGGTGTAGGGAGCTGATTGGCGTCAGCAACAGTAGACCAGAGTAATGTTCTGCTTCACTGCTTCACTGCCACAAGTGATTCTGGCTACCAGTTAGTGTTGGGAGAGAGGGGATCACGTCACACACCACAGAATGTTCATGAAAGTCATCGATATGACCTAGGCATTATGGTGTGGGCAGGGATTATACACAATGGCCGAACACAGCTGCATATCTTTGCGGCACCGTTACAGCACAGCGGTATTTCAGTGAGATTATTCTGGATCGTGTCCGTTCGTTTGGAGATACCGTAAGTCCTGACTTTCTGTTTATGGGCGACAATTCCCGCCTACACAGGGCTGTTGAGGTATAATACACAATGGAAAGTGAAGGTATGGAATGGCCTGGGTACTCCACGAACCTAAATCCTATAGCGTATGCCTGGAATGCTCTTGGCAGACGTGTTTCTAAACGAACATCCCCTCTCCGACCCGTGCAAAACCGCCTTGACAGAAGAGTGGCACAATATCCTCCAAGGACTCCTCAACAGTTCTGTAGACAGCATGAATAACAGGTGCAAAATGTGCGTTAGTACTCGAGGAGGGCATATTCCTTACTGTGAGTCCGATATCGACCTTTATGTTGGGAGTACGACATGTGTCAAATGTGAACTTTATTTATGTCTGGTATTGTTTCCTCCCATGTGGTGAAATATGTACCCTTTTCTGTTACAGATATACTACTCCACCTTTGTTACGTATGTACTATATGTCGTTCATCATTGCCTGGGATTATTACTGTCCAACACTGTCTCTATACCTTAGCAATTTTCAAGCAGTGTGTTAGGCGGCTGCATCTATCTCTCTGGCTTTCCCAGCCAGCCATGCCATACGACATTACTTGTTTTACAGTGGATTTCAGTGTTTCAGAGTGTTGTGTAATTATTTAGGATGAGCTGTTTTGCGTGCGACTGCCATGTTTTGCCATGAGATGCGTAAGAATGAGTAATAGTTCAGGAGGCCAGCGGTAGTGGCCGAGCATTTCTAGGCGCTTCAGTCTGGAACCGCGCGACCGCTACGGTCGCAGGTTCGAATCCTGCCTTGGGTATGTGATGTCCTTAGGTTAGCTATGTTTAAGTAGTTCTAATTTCTAGGGGACTGATGGCCCCAGAAGTTAAGTCCCATAGTGCTCAGAGCCATTTGAACCAATAGTTCAGGACACAACCAATCCCAATTACAAGCGCTTTCATTATCATTTTCTTGCTCCAGATAAGCCTCTTCCAACTTTTTTTTATTTCCATGGCTGTTGCTCACTCATTTGATGCCTATTGACACCTTGAATTTTGAGTTCCACTTTACTAGCTCTTCCTCTCGTCCTCTTTTCATTCAAAATAAGCCCGAACAGCACTGTGAGGGGCAAATACCTATGCCACTACCATATCTCAAATTCATGGGCCTACAGAAGACTTACTTCTAATCGTAGCTGCTGTCGGATAGCCTCATAATTTTATTTTATCTGTTTCTGTTTTCCGAAGTCAAGGACACAGAACTTAATTTTTGTTTTCTTGAGACGGATCTTATACGGTTCAGTAACTGATGCTGCTTACTGTCCGTAATTTAGTATATCTAAGAGGGCTGTTTTGTTCAGGCTGATCATAGTTGCTTGTGGAAATGGACTATCGTGAAGTACCAGCCATACTGCATAGCAGAGCTAGGAAGCTTTTTTAATTATGTTTCCCATTTTTTGATGTTTAGCGGAAATAACGTAACGGAGTGTACTGGAAGTTGTTCACCGTATCTGTCTTCTCCTTTCTAATTCTCAGAGGGACTGTGGGAGGCTTTCTACTCAACACGTTCTGTCTGTCTTGCTTTTCTTGATCTTAAGACCCATTACCGTGAATTCTTCTTGCCAAAGGTCTAGTTGATTTTTATCTCCACTTCTGTCTCTCCCAAAATCGTTACATCATCAACAAAAACTAAGGCACCACTTGTTGGTACTTTATGTTGACAACTTTTAAAACTTCATCCAAAGGGAATTGGTGAAAGACAAGTTTCGTATTGGACTCTGCTCTTTGTTTCGAACCAGCTTGATCTTACATTCTGGAACTACATATGGCCGTGTTAACCGTGCGATGGCGTCATCAGGAGGAAACCAGAGTTTATGTCGTCACTTTTTAGTAGAGGTCAATTCAAAATGAATATAATTATTACAGATTTAATGCACAGCTATACATCGATAAGCATTACAGAGAACCTCACTGAAAGTTTAAAAAGCATACTTTTCTATGACTTCTCTTGGTCACACACCCACCGAGTGGCACAGTGTTTAGCAAACTAGACTCACATTCTGGAGGACGACGGTTCAGTTCCGCATCTGGCCACCCGGATTTAGATTTTCCGTGATTTCCCTAAAACGTTCCGGGAAAATGCCAGGATAGTTCCTTCCAAAGAGCACGGCCGATTTACTTCCCCACGCTTGAATCGTTCTAAGCTTGTGTTCTGTTTAAACTGACCTCTGTGTTGATGGGACGTTAAAGCTTAATCTTTCTTCCTTCCTTCCTCTTGGTGACACGGACAACGTCTAAGCGTAATACTCGTACATTTCGCGACATAATTCTGAGGCGTATGTGGAGTTCCCGACGCGAGTGCGTTAGAAATGTGCAGTTGAGTTCTGGAACTCTTTTTGGCAAAGAAGGCACCCACACACAGGGACTTTCACATAACGCCATGAAAATGAACCCAAGCATGGCAGGTCCGTGGCCAAGTACAGAACGCAGTGTCGTCATTTCCAGTGCCAGCGACCCAACTGTTCGAACCTCCACATCCAAATGTAGAGATGCTCGATAATCCTGGGCGATCGAAGTTTTGAACATTTTTTACATTCTCTGTAATTGTTGTCCATGTATCGATGTGCATTAAATAGGCATAGCCTTTTGTAATCGCTATATTCATTTTGATCTGCCTCATATGCTATGATACAGACACTCAAACAGCGATCACAGCTCTTAATATGAGGGAATACTGAAAAGTAATGCCTCCGATTTTTTTTATGTGAAAACTCTTAAATCTTTTCAAATAAAACAAACATATTAACATCCTAAATCTTTATTCTTCACGTCTACATATTTATTTCTCAACAGTCACCCTGGTAACGAACACAATTCTCCCAATGAGAAACAAGTTTATTGATACCAACATTGTAGAATGCTTGACTTTGTTGACAGAGCCACAACCTCACCTCTGCCTGCACCGCTTCATCACTATCAAAGTGAAGTCCTCGAAGGTGTTCTTTAAGTTCTGGAGACAGATGAACATCGGATAGGGCCAAGTTGGGGCTGTATGAAGGACGATCGATGACAGTGAAACCAAGGTACAGGACTATTGCAGATGCTGCAGCACTCGTGTGTGGTCTACGAGTGTCATGCTGAAGGAGAGGGTACTCCATGTGTGAACGAACTTTACGAAAAGCCGGCCGGTGTGGCCGTGCGGTTCTAGGCGCTTCAGTCTGGAACCGCGTGACCGCTACGGTCGCAGGTTCGAATCCTGCCTCGGGCATGGATATGTGTGATGTCCTTAAGTTAGTTAGGTTTAAGTAGTTCTAAGTTCTAGGGGACTGATGACCTCAGATGTAAAGTCCCATAGTGCTCAGAGCCATTTTTGAACTTAACGAATTCAAAACTCGATTACAGCACGCTGTTTCTCACGCAGCAACATACACTGAAGGGCCAAAGAAACTGGTACATCTGACTAATATCGTGTGGGAACCACGCATGCACGCAGAAGTACCGCAACACGACGTGGCATGGACTCGACTAATGTCTGAAGTAGTGCTGGAGGGGACTGACATCATGAATCCTGCAAGGTTGTCCAAAATCTATAAAAGTACGAGGGGGTGGAGATCTCTTCTGAACAGCGCGTTGAAAGGCATCCCAGACATGCTCAATAACGTTCGTATCTGGGGAGTCTAGTGGCCAGCGGAAGTGTTTAAACTCAGAAGAGTGTTCCTGGAGCCACTCTGTAGCAATTCTGGACGTGTGGAGTGTCGCATTGTCCTGCTGGTATTGCCCAAGTCAGTCGGAATGCACAACGGACATGTATGGATGTAGGTGATCAGACAGGATACTTACGTAGTTGTCAGCTGTCAGAGTCGTATCTAAACGTATCAGGAGTCCCATATCACTCCAACAGCACACGCTCCACACAATTGCAGAGTCTCCACCAGCTTCAACATTTCCCTACTGACATGCAGGGTCCATGGATTCAAAAGGTTGTCTCCATGCCCGTAAACGTCCATCCGCTACAAACAATTTGAAACGAGACTCGTCCGACCAGGCAACATGTTTCCAGTCATCAACAGTACAATAACGATGTTGACGGTCCCATTCGAGGCGTAAAGCTTTGTGTCGTGTAATCATCAAGGGTACAGGAGTGGATCTTCATCTCCGAAAGCCCATATCGATGATGTTTCGTTGAATGGTGCACACGCTGACATTTGTTTTGCGGAAGGGTTGCCCTTCTGTCACGTTGAACGATTCTCTTCAGTCATCCTGGGTCCCGTTCTTGTCGGATCTTTTTCCGGCAGCAGTGATGTCGGAGATTTGCTGTTTTACCGGATTCCTGATATTCACGGTACACTCGTGAAACGGTCGTACAGGAAAATCCCCACTTCATCGCTACCTCGGAGATGCTGTGCCCCACTCCCTTAAACCTTCGTAACTCCCCATTGTAGCAGCAATTACCAATCTAACAACTGCACCAGACACTTGTTGTCTTATATAGGCGTTGCCGACCGCAGCTCCGTATTCTACATGTTTATGTATCTTTGTATTTGAATACGCGCGCCTATTCCGGTTTCTTTGGGGCTTCAGTGTGGTTACGTTACACACCGCTACACTGCCACATTCCAACCTGCGTCAGCGAAGCGGGAAAGTCGACCTAGTAATATGAATGACCTGTAATACCTCAACCGATATTGAGAAGAGAATACAGAATTCTGTGGCATTATTTTTCAGCGTGCCCTTGTATTTGCATGTTAGAACAATTTTGTGTGGCATTGACACGGGAATTAATTTTTCGTTAAATGAACTGCAGCTGAAATCTGTATTAGGCATAGTTTTATTTTACACATGATATCCGTGTCAGAGCTGTTCCACTTTAAAGGGCAAGTGTAATCTGGCGCCGCACAGCCGCGCCTGTTGACCACCTATCTCCTACAACTTCGTGGAGCAGATTTCCCCATTGTGTGCCAAGTTGCTGCTGAAGGTTTGGACAGTATAGCTTAAATCTCATAAACTGATCGAAGTCAGAATGGAAGTTGTATAGACACTTCTTATTATTATCTAGAAATAAGTGTTTTCGCATACTTATATGGGCTGTTATTCTGAGTTGGGAAGTCTTATATCGCTTCTCGGTTGTTGTTCTTGTTCTTATTGTTGTTGCAATCTTTAGTGTGAAGACTGTTTTGATATATGTCTCCACAACAGTTTATCGTGTACAAGGTTCTCCATCTATTCAGAAGTACTGCAACCTACATTCACCTGAACCTGCTAACGGTAGTTTGAATATTCGTCTTCCGCCACAATTTTATCAAATCGGAAATATTTTCACATTTAATTTAAATTGAATTGTTGCGACGTGTTTTCTGAAGGTATTTTTCTGGAGTGTAGCCTTGTACATAAGTCAAACTTGAACGATAAAGCAAATTAAAGTCGTATGGCATGCATGCCTGCGAGACTCCTAAGGGCAGATTCAGCGGCCTAATTGGAAAGGTTTTCCCTATACTTCGCGCTCGCAGGCACCTGTCACGAGGTATGAGCTTTGTAGCTAAGTGTAACTGTTAAATGTTGATGTCTGTGGTGTGTGTGTGTGTGTGTGTGTGTGTGTGTGTGTGTTTGTGTGTGTGTGTGTGGTGTTATTTTGTGTTCGTGTTGGAGATGATGAATTAAATCCAGGACACTGAAGCAAAGACAAGTGCGGGAACCTTATGCCTCCATATCTCCTCCCCTTGCCAGCCAAATATTGGCAATGAAAATTTCATTCACCACCAGGATTGGAGCTGGCTTAGCTTCGAGGCGAGGGCCATCGCAGGAGCATGCGTTATCGACCTCAGGCACCGAGGCGGGTAACGTGAACGATAAACAGTACACACACCGTGAGAACAGGAGCTTTTAAACCGTGGTGTTACAGAAGAACTCAACCCCTTCCTTTTAACTACCTCCTTAACTTACTCACAATGTGTGAGAATGAATAAAACGACCATGTAGATGAGTAGTAAAAAGGGTCGCATACACTCTATAATTTAATAAAGTTAGTAATGAATCTCTATGCTCAATAGTTATAAGAAATGGGCAAGACGTTATATTTATCATCTGACTATTGAACCCTCCTTTAATAGAACAAGGGCACAAAATAATTGTGTTGAAAATAACTAGTTGGCAGGTTTTTTAAAGGGTGCCTACTCTGAAATACTGAATACCATAATCTATTATGAGTGGGTCAATCAACCGAGGTATTGATAAACCCTGACTGTGCGACAGAATACCACTCGGAAATGAGGAGTCTGTGTAAAATCTACTTGCAAAATAGTGGGTACTGCAGCACCAAGACGAGAGCGTACGCTACAGAAGACGTCAGAGAAGAATTGCAGCTCTCTATTATACCGGTGCTGCAAACACTTTACCATCAAGATCTCAAGTAGTTTGTCCACAGCAAACATCTGTCCGATGGTGCAACCGCTGATCTCTGTACTGCTGGGCTCTCTGATGATCGGTGACTGCGGATAAAATCCGATGAGATGAATTCTGGAAAGAATCTAAACTGCAGTCCGGATCACCGAGACAGTCTTACTCCTAAGTCGGCACAAGAGTATCTCCAGGAAAAGAGACTATCAATATACCTATTCTCCATGGTGGTCCAGAGGAGGCGCATGCCTCTCGTATACAGTGCACCAACACCAAAAACTAGGGCTTCCGACCCCACCACGCTCGAGTGTTTCCAATCGCAGGAGGCCACGGTAAAATGCGCCAATCATCTATGTTCACTGCACTGTGCAAAATCCCACCAAGCTGGATAGCCAATTTTAATTAGGGCTCTATGACGTCACATTATGTCTTCTTGATTTCCCCAGTTAACTCCCTGCATTTCTCAGAACGTAAAAACAGCCGTGAAAACCTCCACAAAAGCGAACAAAATATCGTCCTGACGGTGGGGGCTGGTGCGTCGGGCGTCGCGTGGCTTCAGACCTCAGATTCCGGGAACCACTGAAAACAATACTAAAACCTGGCCAAGCGAAGCCCAGACGGCCAACATCAATAAAACGTTTAACGCTGGCTCCAGCATATAGTGTTCGCCGTCGCTTATTGCCTAATACACTGAAGAGCCAAAGAAACTAGTACACTTGCCTAATATCGTGTAGGGCCCGCGCATGCACGCAGAAGTGCCGCAACACGACGTAGCATGGACTCGACTAATGTCTGATGTAGTACTGGAGGGAACTGACACCATGAACCCTGCAAGGCTGTTCAAAAGTCCATAAGAGTACGAGGACGTAGAGATCTCTTCTGAACAGAACGTTGCAAGGCATCCCAGATTTATTCAATAATGTTCACGTCTGGGGAGTTTGGTGGCCATTGGAGGTATTTAAACTCAGAAGAGTGTTCCCGAAACCACTCTGTAGGAATTTTGGACGTGTGGGGAGTCGCATTGTCCTGCTGGAATTGCCCAAGTCCGTCGGAATGCACAATGGACATGAATGGATGCAGGTGATCCGACAGGATTCTTACGTACGTGTCACCCGTCAGAGTCGTATCTAGACGCATCAGGGGTCCCATATCAGTCCAACTGCACACGCCCCACACCATTACAGAGCCTTTGCCGCGCGGAGTGGCCGCGTGGTTTGAGGCTCCATGTCAGGGATTGCGCGGCCCCTCCCGCCGGAGGTTCGAGTCCTCCCTCGGGCATGGGTATGTATGTTGTTCTTAGCGTAAGTTAGTTTAAGTAGGTGTGACTCTAGGGACCGATGACCTCAGCAGTTTGGTCCCTTAAGAGTTCACACACATTTGAAGACATTTTTTAACAGAGCCTCCACAAGCTTCAACAGTCTCCTGGTGACATGCAGGGTCCATGGATTCATAAGGTTGTTTCCATACCGGTACACGTCCAACCGCTCGATATAATTTGATTAGAGACTCGTCCCATCAGGCAACATGTTTCCACTCATCAACAGCCCAATGTCGGTAAAGCTTTGGGTCGTGGGGTCATCAAGGGTACACGAGTGGGCCTTCGGCTGCGTAAGCCCATATCGATGAAGTTTTGTTGAACGGTTGGCACGCTGACAGTTGTTGTTGGCCCGGCACTGAAAGCTACAGCAGTTTGCGGATGGGTTGCACTTCTGTCACGTTGAACGCTGCTCTTCAGTCGTCGTTGGCCCCGTTCTTGCAGGATCTGTTTCCGGCCGCAGCGATATCGGACATTTGGAATTTTTAGAGATTCCTGATATTCACGTCCGCAGCTCGTGGTCGTGCGGTAGCGTTCTCGCTTCCCACGCCCGGGTTCCCGGGTTCGATTCCCGGCGGGGTCAGGGATTTTCTCTGCCTCGTGATGACTGGGTGTTGTGTGCTGTCCTTAGGTTAGTTAGGTTTAAGTAGTTCTAAGTTCTAGGGGACTGATGACCATAGATGTTAAGTCCCATAGTGCTCAGAGCCATTTGAACCTGATATTCACGGTATACTCGTGAAATGGTCGTGAGGGAAAACGCCCACCTCATTGCTACCTCGGAAATGCTGTGTCCCATCGCTCGTGCGCTGACTATAACACCACTTTCAAACCCACTTAAATCTTGGTAACGTGCCATTGTAACAGCAGTAGCGGATCTAACAACATCACCGTATTCTGTCTGCTTATGTATCTCTGTATTTGACTACGCACGCCTGTACCAGCTTCTTTGGCGCTTCCGTGGATATGACCAAGAGCCGTAGCAGGTCGGCCGCCCTGTGGAGCCGGCACACACCATTGTCCACTCCCACTCGTATCCATAGAAAAGCCGGTCTGGCACGACCTCACGTTTTTCTGCCACACTGAATGCAGGTAGCCTTCGTCCATTCCCAGCTCACCCACATAAGAAGGACAGAAGAGCAATGAATGTCCTAACACCAGTTGAAACATCACGAATAAAAATCAGAGTCCTCATTATCGGTTTTACTGTTTTATTTACAGTAATGACCTTTCTCGACCCGCACCCACAGAGATACAATAAAAAAATGATGTCAATTCAGTAAAAAATTGAGAAGAAATGGCAGGAGACAGGCCATAAGGGTCTCGTAACCTCTCAAGAAACATATTCGAGCATCTAATTAAAAACAAATTTGTGGCAAAACATGCCTAAAAGAAGTGATGGGTTAATAGAACGCATTCTGAGACACCAGGGAATTGTCAGTTTGGTAACTGAGGGAAGTATTTGGGTAAACATTGTAAAGGGAGACCAAAACTTGACTACAGTTGGCAGGTGCGAATGGATGTAGGTTTCAGCAGTTATGCAGAGATCTGCAGGGGATAGATAAACATATGGAAACACTAGAGAAACAACATATTACCATGGCTAATACGATGTAGGAAAACCGTTGCCATTTAAAACAGCTTCCAGGTCTTGTGTGGTTTTGAAGAGAATCTTATCCCATTCTTCCTGCAAAATAGTGGCAAATTCAGGTAACGTCGATGGAGGTGCATAGTATTCCAAAAAGGCTCAATAATATTGAGATTTGGTGACTTTGGTGCCCAGGGGAGATAGGGTGTTTCACCCGCGTGCTACTGACCCTGGGCGATACGAACTGTGTGAGAAAAGGTCTTGTCGTCTTGGAACACTGGGCAACAAATATTGTATCATGGGATGGATCCGATGAGCCAAAACGGTCACATAATTCTTGGCAGTAATGCGATCTTGCAGAGTAACTGTAGGGCCCATGGAATACCACGATTTGGCTGGCTGAAGCATCATCGAACCCAACGTTATGTTTCACTCTTGGCAACAAGCAGTCTATATCAAAGGCTTGGGTCAGTGTACACCAGATGTAAACAAGCCAGAAGTTGGAAACAGTGTGGTACAAGACACATCCGACCAAGTGACCTTCTGTTGCTCCATGGCCCAGGTTTTACAGCTTCAGCACCATGTTTTCCTGTTACAGACATTTCTGCCACTGATGAGTGGTTTTGGAATTCCGGCTCGCGCCACAATTCCCTGCTTCCGGAACACCTTTCGGTTATTTTGTTGTTGTCCGTGATTGGAGAAATCCCTTATACCTGGAAGGAGCCCGAAACGACTTGTTACCTCCAAGTTTTGACCGGCACAGACGGCTTTCGAAAGATGTACAATTAATCGGCGCTTTCGACATTACAAGTTGCACGATGGTATTTTTGGTAAAAACATAAAGTTAAACTGCACGAGCTGCATTGAATAAATGCTGTGTTTCCGGATACGCAAGGTCTTTTGACGATTTCCGTGGAAAACCAAACCTCGTTAACATTTTCAAAAACCTCTCTTTCAGACGATAGTTTGGAAGCAAACCATGCATAACGCAGTATTTCTTTAAAAATCGGCACTGATAATTGGTTATGCAGTATCGAGTGTATTTTAATAGCGTCTTCCGAGAAGCAATTTCTCGTTCTCTTTCGATTACATACGAACAGTTTTGAAGACACGAACAAGCATACATTTTCAGTATCACTTTATGCGTTTGGTCGTTTCCTAGTCGATAGTTATGAATATTACATTATTTGTGATAATAAAAGTTAGTAGACTGCCAAATACCATTGTAAATTTAATAAAAGTTCATCTGATTACACGTATTTTCCCCATTATATCAATTGTAATATAAATAATAAAGAAAATGACTGTTGAAAATTAAAAAAAACTGACTAACGGAACTCGATCCAGCGATCCAGCGGCTTGAACGCCAAACACTTTGAAAAAAAAAAAAAGTTTTGTTCTATATTGTTCGTCCGATGACACCCGTTCAGTTTGTTCGATGATCCGTTTGCTCATTTTTTTATTATAAAGGGTAACTATCGCTCTGACCGAACACGCTGAGCTACCGTGCCGGCACCACTCGGCTGCAGCCGCTTCATGGTTAAAATGGCCACACACAGATATATATTCGATGACCGAAATTATCTTGCGATTTTCTCAATAACGCTTGAGAAGCACGCGCTACTGCTTACATACACTCCTGGAAATGGAAAAAAGAACACATTGACACCGGTGTGTCAGACCCACCATACTTGCTCCGGACACTGTGAGAGGGCTGTACAAGCAATGATCACACGCACGGCACAGCGGACACACCAGGAACCGCAGTGTTGGCCGTCGAATAGCGCTAGCTGCGCAGCATTTGTGCACCGCCGCCGTCAGTGTCAGCCAGTTTGCCGTGGCATACGGAGCTCCATCGCAGTCTTTAACACTGGTAGCATGCCGCGACAGCGTGGACGTGAACCGTATGTGCAGTTGACGGACTTTGAGCGAGGGCGTATAGTGGGCATGCGGGAGGCCGGGTGGACGTACCGGCGAATTGCTCAACACGTGGGGCGTGAGGTCTCCACAGTACATCGATGTTGTCGCCAGTGGTCGGCGGAAGGTGCACGTGCCCGTCGACCTGGGACCGGACCGCAGCGACGCACGGATGCACGCCAAGACCGTAGGATCCTACGCAGTGCCGTAGGGGACCGCACCGCCACTTCCTAGCAAATTAGGGACACTGTTGCTCCTGGGGTATCGGCGAGGACCATTCGCAACCGTCTCCATGAAGCTGGGCTACGGTCCCGCACACCGTTAGGCCGTCTTCCGCTCACGCCCCAACATCGTGCAGCCCGCCTCCAGTGGTGTCGCGACAGGCGTGAATGGAGGGACGAATGGAGACGTGTCGTCTTCAGCGATGAGAGTCGCTTCTGCCTTGGTGCCAATGATGGTCGTATGCGTGTTTGGCGCCGTGCAGGTGAGCGCCACAATCAGGACTGCATACGACCGAGGCACACAGGGCCAACACCCGGCATCATGGTGTGGGGAGCGATCTCCTACACTGGCCGTACACCACTGGTGATCGTCGAGGGGACACTGAATAGTGCACGGTACATCCAAACCGCCATCGAACCCATCGTTCTACCATTCCTAGACCGGCAAGGGAACTTGCTGTTCCAACAGGACAATGCACGTCCGCATGTATCCCGTGCCACCCAACGTGCTCTAGAAGGTGTAAGTCAACTACCCTGGCCAGCAAGATCTCCGGATCTGTCCCCCATTGAGCATGTTTGGGACTGGATGAAGCGTCGTCTCACGCGGTCTGCACGTCCAGCACGAACGCTGGTCCAACTGAGGCGCCAGGTGGAAATGGCATGGCAAGCCGTTCCACAGGACTACATCCAGCATCTCTACGATCGTCTCCATGGGAGAATAGCAGCCTGCATTGCTGCGAAAGGTGGATATACACTGTACTAGTGCCGACATTGTGCATGCTCTGTTGCCTGTGTCTATGTGCCTGTGGTTCTGTCAGTGTGATCATGTGATGTATCTGACCCCAGGAATGTGTCAATAATGTTTCCCCTTCCTGGGACAATGAATTCACGGTGTTCTTATTTCAATTTCCAGGAGTGTATTTTGTTGTCCTCATGGAGTACTACGAGTGTGCGAAGTTTGCAGTAAATCTGCGTTCCAAACGTCGTGGCCTCCCCTTGTTAGCTCAGACAGAAAGCACTCACAATTATACAGAGCACTGTTCTGGCCACGACTGACACTTGCAACGTATTTAGGGCACTGCACAGGTGCTGTTCGTGGTCAAATACAACAGTGCAATCTTTACGCATGGATAGCATATTCACTTATTTTCAAGCATACGTTCTCGCGGTGTTCACATGTTTTTGTCCAATCCCTGTGCGTCTAAATCTACATTCTGCAAACCACTGTGAACTGTGCAGCAAGAAGTACTTTCTATTGTGCCAGTCATTAGGGCGTGTTCCCGTTCCATTCACATACGGAGCTCGGGAAGAACGATTGCTTAAACGCCTCTGTGAGCGCTATAATTTGTCTGATCTAGTCCTCACGATCTCTGTGGGAGAGATAAATTGGGAGCTGTGGTATATTCCTAGAATCGGCACTTAACAGCTGTTCTTGAACCACTGTACGCAGGCTTCATCGGGATACTCTGGGTTTATTTTCCGGCATCTACCATTTGAGCTCTTCAGCATCTCTGTGACATTCTCTCGTGGTGTTAAACAAACCTGTGATCATTCGTGCTGCCCTTCTTTGTATTCGTTCTCTATCCCCTGTCGGTCCTATGTGGTGCGGCCCACACACTTGAGCAGCATAGGATGGGTAACACGAATGTTTTATAAGCAATCTCTTATGTAGACTGACTGCATTTCTCTACAGATTGATACAATTAGGTAATTTTGTGAGTTGATCGATCCATATTGTGACTCGTTGGTACAGGGTGTCTACAGTGTTTTGACGATTTCAAATTTGAATAACGCGCGCTAGAAATAAGATACAGCAACGATGGCGCCTTCTATTAGTAGTATGGAGTGACAAGTTTCATCCTGCATACAGGTCATGTCATACTGGTCGGAACAAAAAATGGTGGTTCGCGGTGGAGTGCTGCTTTCGCTACGGAGGATCAGTCGTGTGCGTGCAACGTGCCTTTCGTTAGAGATTAGATTAGATTAGTACTTGTTCCATAGATCATGAATACGACATTTCGTAATGATGTGGAACGTGTCAGGTTAATAAAAGGTGTCTATACAAGATATTACATTACACAAAATATTTCATGACACTTGATTTTTTTTTTTGATGGGGTTGGGGAAATTACCCACTTACTATATCCAAAAATTCATCTAATGAATAGAAGGAGTTGTCATTCACAAATTCTTTTAATTTCCTTTTAAATGCTATATGGCTATCTGTCAGACTTTTGATGCCATTAGGTAAGTGACCAAAGACTTTTGTGGCAGCATAATTTACGCCCTCCTGAGCCAAAGTTAGATTTAACCTGGAGTAGTGAAGATCATTCTTTCTCCTAGTGTTGTAGCCATGTACACTGCTATTACTTTTGAATTCGTTCGGATTGTTAGTAAAAAAATTTATAAGTGAATATATATATTGTGAGACAGCAGTGAAGATCCCTAGCTCTTTAAATAAGTGTCTGCAGAACGATCTTGGATGAGCTCCAGCAATTATTCTGATTACACGCTTTTGTGCAATGAACACTCTTTTACTCAATGATGAGCTACCCCAGAATATGATGCCATACGAAAGCAGAGAATGAAAATTCTACTGAGATGTATATCGCCAAAATTTGCAGTGACCCTAATAGCATAAGTAGCTGAACTCAAACGTTTCAGAAGATCTTCAGTGGGTTTTTTCCAGTTCAGCCCCTCATCAATGCATACACCTAGAAATTTTGAATATTCTACCTTAGCTACCGATTTCTGATCGAAGTCTATATTTATTAATGGTGTCATTCCATTTACTGTGTGTAACTGTATATAATGTGTTTTGTCAAAGTTTAATGAGAGCCCATCTGCAGAGAACCACTTAATGATTTTCTGAAAAACATCGTTTACAATTTCACCAGTTAATTCTTGTCTGTTGGGTGTGATAGCTATACTTGTATCATCGGCAAAAAGTACCAGCTTTGCATCTTCGTGAATATAGAACGGCAAGTCATTAATATAAATTAAGAACAGCAGACGACCCAAGACCGAACCTTGCTGCACCCCATTCTTGATTGTTTCCCAGTTTGAGAAATCACCAGTTTTAGCATTTCAAGATTCAGCCGTGGTATCTAACTCCTGCTCGTGGAACAATATCGAACTGAGTGACAGACTTCCGTGCAACTGCCAGTGCATTAAGCCGAAAGTCAGACGGCCCTTGAAAAACCGTCCGAACTCCCGAGAACAATGAACGTGTGC